>NW_016690288.1:3174197-3178984 GCF_001604755.1 Lepidothrix coronata
AAATTGTTGTTTGCATTGTTGTTTGCATTTTTGTTCATACTGTTTTTGTGACTTCTTAATATAATTAGAAGAGGGGATATGTGGGAGGGGTGTCTAAAGGCACAAAGGATGTGCCCAGGTACAGAGCCCAAGGAGCATGCCGCAGAACTAGTAAACTGGTTAGTTAAGAAAGTCACATGACATGTAAGGATAAAAGCGAGCGCGAGTTTTGAATAAATCCTCTTTGACCACACCATCGCATGAGGAGCATCATTATTCCTTGTTATACAAGGGCCTTGCCGTTACACCACAGGGCCTGGGGGGACAGTGACTGGCTGTGGCAAGCTCTGTTCCTCATGGTGACAGTGTTTTTAAACCAAACTCAGCCAGTTTTGGTGAGGGTTCAGCCTTGGTGCCATGCCCAGGGGCTCACCCATGTTTCAGTGTCACAGCTGCGAGAGGTCTGCAAGGATTTCCTTGTTCCCCTTGGAGCTGTATAGCCAAAGCTTTGCATAAAGGTGGGAAAACTGAGCTGGAGAAGGTTGGCTTAGATGACTGCAGCCTGGCAAAGTCTTGGCCAAGGGAAGAAGTGGAGAGCAGACCCTGCTGTGGACACTGCTTCCCGGGAGAGCCTGGCATGGCTGCCGCTCTGGCCAGACAGGTACTACTACTCTCATTTCAGCTCCTTGTTTCAGCTCCTCCTTATATTTCTGCAGCTTCACCTCTGGTCTGAGAGCAGCCACATTAGGGTTGTTTTGTTTTTTTTTTCCTCTGGAAACTTGGAATGAAACCATTTCCTCCCTGCGAGAGGGAGGGGGGCAAACGGGTTCTGCTGCATTCGTGGAGCTGTAGAGCTCCCACTTCCTTTGCTTTTCATGGCCATGGTGTGTGTGTAGTAGGAGGGATTTGGGAACGGGGGTTAACGCTGTTCCCTTTTCTGAGGGGTGTTGCCATTTCCACAGGATACCGCTACATGATCCTGGACATCCCTCTGCTCTTCGAGACCCACGGGTTGACCAAGTTTATGAGATACACGGTCTTGGTTTATTGGTGCCCCAGGAACCATGAGGACAAGGACACTGCCACCTCTCTTAGAGGGGACTCTGCTCTGGTGAGGGCTCAACCACTGCCCTGGTGCGAAACCCGTTGAGAGAAGTAACATCTCCCTTTGTGCTGTGGCACCTCCCTTTATCCTAGTGCACTTGAGGGGGCTTCTTGAGCTTTCCCTGGAAGTTAGCACCATCATACAGGGAATGTTGTTCCTTTGGGCTTTCTACAGCCTGTGCACCATCAATTGGGGCAGGATTTGGGGCACTGCCTGGTGCTGTGGGCTGTGGGAGTGCCAAAAACACGCAGCGGGGTCATCCTGGGCAGTGCTGACCCGATGGCTGAAGCAGAAATGACACGGGGAATGTTTCTCATTCCCACTTTATTATCCCCCCTCATGCCCAAGGAAGGCAGACCCCCCTTCCCTCCCACCCCACCTGAACTTCGTCCCCTTCCCCGACAGTGACCCCCTGGCACAGCGCGCGTGGCTGATGAGGCAGAACGAGCTGGACGTGGCTGCAGCTGATGCCCGGATCAGCTCCCAGATCCCACTGGAGGAGAAGCTCCAGTGGGCAACTCACATCATCGACAACTCGGGGGACAGGGAGAGCACCCACTGGCAGGTGCTGCGGCTCCACACCTGCCTCGAGGATTCCCTGGATTTCCTCTGGGCCTGGTTGGCAGTGGGCGTGGCCGTCGCCGGGCTCGGGGGGGCTGGTATTCCTCCTCCTGCGGCATCTCATCTCCTAATTCACCTTTTCTCTTAGTAAGGGAAGGGACCTGAATTCCCTGGTTTGAAAATGGCACCAAAAGGCCACCTCCGTTAATGAGCTTTGCCAGCTGAATGCAGACAGCAGCGAGAGGTGTCTCCTTGCACAGTTCCCAAGGTGAATGTAGCCAGGGTTTTTTTTCCGGCACCTTCTCCCTGCTCAGGTTCTTGCCCACCAGCTGTGTCTCTGAGGGAAGGCTGCTCTTATTGTCCCCCCTGTGGGTCTCTATGGTGGGACTTTGGTGAGTTGAGGCACTTTAATCCGGGATGATCTCATTCTAATCCAGGACAATGTCACTTTAATCCAGGACATTCTTACTTTAATACGTGACAATCTCACTTCAATGTCTTCCAGGACAATCTCTTCCCTGGGAAGAGATGGTCTCTTGGGCTCTGTCCCTGCCAAAAATGTCTCTGGGGTGACCCCCTGCAGTTCAGTCCCCCTAATCCAAGTTTAGACCTGGGATTTCCCCTTGTCATGGTTTGAGATAGCCCCAAAAATCTAATTCCCTAGTCTAAGCCCCCCTCCCACATCTCAACCTAATGTGGGATGATTTTTCCAGACAAAACACACCAGACTCAAAGTGGGGGAAAGGGAATATATTACAATGACTGTACAAATAAATATTATAATACATTATACACACGATCACAACTATCTCTACCATGACATATAGTATTTACAATGATCAGATCTCTTCTCCCTCCAAATAAAAGTCCAGGAGGGAAGAAAAACAGATCCCTTCCAGTCTCTAAGCAGCAGTGTCTTCTAAGGCAGCAGTCTGTCCTCTTCTCATGCACGCAGCTAATAGCTGGATTTCTTTTCAACATACACAAGGGGGTCTCCAAGCCCCCCGGCTCTCCTTCGGTCCAAGCGAAGGCCTCACCTGTGGACTGCCAGCAGGGACAAGACTCGCGTCACCACAGGTATATCACGAAATGCAGGGGCATCTTCGTGAAAGTCCCTTCCTCAGGGGTTCACCCCTGAGTCAGAACATCTGGGGCAGCATTCAGTTGCAAGCCTCTGCCTCAAGAGTTCTACCAGAGCTCCTGTGCTCCGTCTCAGGCTGCCAGGCTTGTCAGCAGCAGGGGGGGGCCAAGGTCAACTCCCCCCGCATTCCTTCTCTATCCCGGTCCAGCTCCGGGACGCCTTTGAGCTTCTTAGCTCCTCTCTCTCTCCGGTGCTGCATGTCTAAAACTCTTCTCCAAAATAGGAGTCCATGTACTCCTCTCTCTAGGAGGGGTCTCCAAGCGTTTTGGGGGGTCTGGTACAGTTCTTACCCCCAAAACTCTGTCTCTCTGCTGCTGGCTCTCTATCTCGGCTCGAGCAACTCTGAGTCTTCCTTGGCTGCATGCTGTTACTGTTGTTTCTCCGTCTTATCTCTTCTGGCCCTGTGCCCCCATTTCTCCGGTCAGTGCAGTTCTGCTACTGCTGCTTACAGTGAAGAAACATCTCCAGGTTCAGCTGTTGCCCGTAAACAAAGACACAAACCAACAGAGTGCTGGTTTATGCGGTGCTTTATTCAGGGCCCGGGAACCTGTGGGCTAGCGCCCCAAAAGCAGGATTCCAACGACCCTCGTTCTCAGTTCAGCTTTTATACACAAACGAGTTTACATTTAGTTCTCACGACTAAAACAATTACAGTTTCTACAGCAAACCAGNTCAGTCCTTCCCTGTGCTCTGGGAGGGATGGGAAAGGGGGATCAAAGGAGCCAGCGGGTGTCAAATGCCCCCAGATCTCAAGGGCCAGGCTCGGGGCTGAAGGGATGGAGAGCAGCCCTGCATCCAAGGCCATGGGGATAGTGGGGGATGAAAAGCAGGATGGGAACCAGCAATGGGAGCTCATAGCCCACAACCCCCCATGTCCTGGGCTCATCCCACGGCGTTGGCAGCAGGGGAGGGGGGTTCTGCCCCTCTTCTCCTCTCAGCTGAGACCCCTCCTTCAGTGCTGCCTCCAGCTCTGGGCTCCTCTGGCTGTCTGCAACGCACCCGCCCGCAATGGCACTGGCTTGGGGGGATTCCCCTGCCAGCCCTGGCATCTCCTGCAGCTCCATGGGCTCCTCAGCACAGCAAAGACACGCACCTCTTGGGGCACTTCCAGAGGAGGCTACCAAGGGGATCCCAGGGCTGCAGCACCTCTCTCATGGAGACAGGCTGAGAGAGTGGGGGCTCTTCAGCCTGCAGAAGAAAAGGCTGTGGGTAGACCTCCTTGGGGCCTTCCAGTACTTCAAGGCAGCTTTTTAGAAACAAAGGGGGGCAAAGGGTTCAGCAGGACCTGTCACAATAGGACAGGGGGTGAGGGTGTTATACTGAAAAAGGGTAAGTTCAGACTAGAGATAAGGAAGAAATATTTTATAGTTATAAAGCTGAAACACGGGAAGACATTTGCAGGGAGGTGGTGTTGCCCGTAACCAAAAAAATAACAAAAACCAACAGTGCCGGTTTATGCAGTGCTTTATTCGGGGCCCCGGGAACCTGTGGGCTAACGCCCCAAGTCAGGATTCCGAAGACCCTCATTCTCAGTTCAGCTTTTATACACAAACAAGTTTACATGCAGTTCCCAAGGCAAAACAGTTACAGTTTCCACAGCAAACCAGGTGCAGTTACAAACAAGCTCATACTTCATACTGATAACAATTAATAATCATCTACTCTAATCATAAATCTTCTTAAGTTGTCTTACTCCTAGAAACTGTTTAACAGACCTTTACCACATCCTAGGTAACAAATCGTTATATACATGCTTGACTAGATCCTTTGATTATGGTTTCCACTTCTTCAGCACACAAACAAGGTTGCTAACTTCCTACTTTGGAGTGTTGCTTTCTAGGCCTACTCTCCTACTAAGCCTTAGCCATTCTACTACTAAATTTAAATTGCTTTGCAACAGTCCCCCCTTTTGGGCATTCTTCAGGCTTTGCTTGCAAGGATGCTCAAATACAGCAATCTTCAGGCTGCAGTTTCTTGATAGATAGGAGGTGATCCATTTTG
>NW_016690288.1:3181395-3197373 GCF_001604755.1 Lepidothrix coronata
CTCCGTCTCCACTTGACGTGGACATCTCTTAATTCAGCTCCCTGGTCATCTGAAAACAGACAAGTTAAGTTTACATCAGTGTGTTCTGGTACAAATAAATAAGGATCTGGGGTCTCAATTCTCACAGTGGTCTCTGCTAAACTTATCAACCCCAGAAACACTACAATCTTCAACGGTTGGCTCGAAATACCATCCTTGTGGCTGAGAGGTTCTACTGACCACGAGACTGGAACTTTCTTGACCCGAGTATAATGGATCCAGCTGTCGATTCCTTCGACCTTTACTGCCGTGTAGGTCGTCATTATCACCTGGCGAGGACCGTCCCATGTTTCTTTCAGCGGCTCCACTGACCATTTTCTCACATAGACTTGATCTCCTGGAGAAATGTCATGCACTGGATTCTCCAGGGGCAAAGGTCGATTCCACTGCAATGCTCCTCTGAGAGCTGTGAGAGTCTTATTCAAAGATAACACATAATTAAACACTGCTTGATCACCCACTATATGAGGATCCCCTTGGTAGGTAGCTGCATGATAGGGTTTGCCATACAATATCTCGTATGGACTTACTCCTATTCTCTCCCTCAGTTTGATCCTAATTCTCAACAGGGCAATGGATACTGCCTGGGGCCACGGAATCTTTGCTTCCTGACAGATTTTCTTCAATTGACCTTTCAATGTCTGATTCATCCTTTCTACTTGTCCACTAGACTGCGGTCTCCATGGTGTATGGAGATTCCATGTTATTCCTAATACAGCCGACACATCTTGGACTATCCCTGCTATAAAGTGCGGTCCTCGATCAGAGGACAACCCTAGGGGAACTCCAAATCTTGGGATGATTTCCCTCAGGAGAGTCTTTACCACTTCCTTTGCCTGATTAGTCCTACAGGGAAAAGCCTCAGGCCATCCTGAAAAGGTGCAGATATATACCATCAAATACTTATAGGATTGGGCCTTAGGCAACTCAGCAAAATCTACTTGCCAGTAATCTCCCGGTAACTGACCTATCTGAAATTTTCCCATCTGCACCTGCTTCCTGACTACTGGGTTGTTCTTTATACATGTAGGACACATTGCATTTACCCTTTTTGCCAGTGTTAACATCTGGTTTGAGAGAACTTCATTTTTCAAAAATTTTACCAATGCTTCTGCACCCCAGTGTCACTTATTGTGTTCTGTTTCAAGCACTGCTTTCATTATTCTGACAGGTAAAATTACTTGTCCTATGGGGGAAATATACCACCCTTTAACATTTTTCCTTGCATTTGTCATTTGAGCTAATTTCTCATCTTCCTGTGAATAATGTGGTTTTTCTTCCATATATGGTATTGCTGGATTATTTCGAACAGGCAAAAGAACCATCTGAGTCCATACTTCTCTCGCGGCTTGTTTAGCCGCTTGGTCAGCCTGTCGATTACCTCGAAATTCTCGTCCGGGATCTCTCTGATGTCCTTTAACATGCATTATTGCCACTGCTGAGGGCTTGTGTATTGCCTCTAGCAATTGTAAAATTTCTTCCCAATGTTTAATTGTTGTCCCTTGAGAAGTAAGAAGTCCTCTCTCCTTCCAGAGTGCTCCGTGAACATGAACTACTCCAAAAGCATATTTGGAGTCAGTCCATATGTTAACTCTCCTTCCTTGGCTTAATATTAAAGCTCTCACCAATGCCCATATTTCGGCTTTTTGTGCAGATGTACCTGGGGGTAGTGCATTTGCTTCTATCACTTCTTGTTCAGTGACCACTGCATACCCAGCATACCTGGTGCCATTCTCCACAAAGCTAGATCCGTCGGTGAACAACTCCCAGTTGTTGCAAAGCAATTTAAATTTAGTAGTAGAATGGCTAAGGCTTAAATAAGAGGGTAGGCCTAGAAAGCAACACTTTACAGTAGTGAGTTAAGCAGCAGCCTTGTTCGTGGGAATAGAGTGTACAGAAGAAGTAGAAACAATAATCAAAAGATTTAGCCAAGCATGTACGTAACGATTTGTACCTTAGATGTGGTAAGGGTCTGTTAAACAGTTTCTAGGGGGGGGGGTAAGACAGCTTAAGCNATTTTCAGTTCAACATCATCTTGTTCTCTTAACAAAGCTTGATACTGTAACATACGGCTAGATGAGAGCCATTGCCCCCCTTTTTGTTCTAAAACTGTTATAACCATGTGGGGCACGTACACTATCATGTGTTTTCCCAGAGTCAATTTTCATGCTTCTTGTATTAAAATAACCGTCGCTGCCACAGCTCTGAGACACCCTGGCCATCCCCAACTTACTGCGTCTAGCCGTTTGGAGAAGTACCCAACTGGTCTTTTCCAGGATCCTAGACGCTGAGTGAGGACTCCTAGAGCCATTCGTTGTCTCTCGCAGACATAGAGCTGAAACTCCTTGGTTGGGTCCGGCAGTCCCAGGGCAGGTGCTTCCTGGAGGGCTCTTTTCAATTCCTGGAACGCTTTTTCTTGCTTCGTCCCCCAGGTCAGCTTGGGCTCCTTTACTGCTTCATATAAAGGTCTGGCAGTTAGTCCAAAGTTGAGAATCCACAGTCTGCACCATCCGACCATTCCTAAAAAAGATCTCAGTTCCTGATTATTTCAGGGCACAGGGATAGCACATATTGCTTGAACCCTATTTGTTCCTAAGCGCCGGGTTCCTTGGGAGATTTCACATCCCAGATAAATAACTTTCTGTTTCACTAGTTGTGCTTTTTCTTTTGAGACTCGATAACCTGCTTGTCCTAGCATGTTTAACAGTTCAATGGTTAATTGACGACAAAGTCCCTCGTTCTCAGCTCCCAAAAAGATATCATCTACATACTGAAGTATTATATATGAAAAAGGAGATTCTTTTACCTGAGTAGTCTTCCATTCCTCAAGTTCCTTTGCTAGCTGATTACCAAATATCGTGGGTGAGCATTTGAATCCTTGTGGTAACCGAGTCCAAGTAAGCTGTCGCTTCCGTCCAGTCTCTGGGTTCTCCCACTCAAAGGCAAAGATTTTCCAACTTTCCCGTGCCAGTGGTATGCAGAAGAAGGCATCCTTTAGATCAATCACTGTAAACCACTGAAATTTCTCAGAAACAGATGTTAACAAGGTGTAAGGGTTAGCTACAACCGGGTGGATATCTTTTGTGATACGGTTTACTGCTCTCAAGTCTTGCACTAACCTATACTTACCATTTGGTTTTTTTATCGGAAATATGGGGGTATTAAATTCTGACTCACATTCTTTTAATATCCCTAAAATTAAAAACTGTGTGATCATTGGAGCTATTCCTTTCCTAGCTTCTAAACTAATTGGGTATTGTTTCACTCTAACGGGTTGTGCTCCTTCTTTTAATTCTATTCTAACTGGAGTAGCAGCTTTGGATTTTCCAGGGACCCCTGTTTCCCATAACCAAGGCACTACTGCTTGTTCTATTTCCTGAGGTACCTCTTCTTTTTCTACTTCATTCACAACAAAAATTTTTGCTAAGTTCTCCTCCGGAATTTCCAGTTTGACTCTCCCTTTTTCAAATATAATTTTAGCTTGCAAGGCTGAAAGCAAATCTCTTCCTAGTAAACATTCAGGACTGTTAGGCATATACAAAAACTGATGGTCTAGTTCTTTTCCTCTAAATTTGATATCTAAGGGTCGCAGAAACGCCTTTTCCTCTACCTGTCCGGAAACTCCTACTACCCATGCAGTTGAATCGCTTAGTGGCCCCATCAATTTATTCATTGCCGAAAAACTAGCTCCAGTATCTATTCTAAATTCCGTCGGCTCCCCCTCTACTTCCAAAACAACCTTTAAGTCTGAATCTAGCCGGCTCTGTCTTCCACAACTCCCTAACATAAATGCTTGGGCGACACCTTGTGGCGTTCCCATACCAACAGGGTTTTGTGGATTTGCAAAGCTTTGAGGACTCCACGGATTCATTCCATTTCCAGCACTCAATGGGCATTCGTTTTTCCAATGTCCTTGTCCTTTACAAAGAGCACACTGATTTGGTCCTATTCTACCACGTCCTCCCCCATATTGATTTCCAAATCCCGACTGATTGTTAAATCCTCTACCCATTCCTCCCCTTCCCCTATTACCACGATCTCTTCCTCTATGGCTACTGGCCCCATTGTTCTCTCTTGGAGCTTGCAGGAGTGCTAACAAGCTTGTCTGCTGCTTCTTAGTAGCTTCCCTTTCTCTATTATTGTACACCTTCCATGCCACTTCTAATAATTTTTCTAAATTCCTCGTCTCCGCACCCTCCAACTTCTGAAATTTCTTCCTAATGTCTTCTTGTGCTTGTCCCATAAAAATCAATGCTAATTGCAATTTCCCTGATTCAGCTTCAACATCCAAATCTGTATATTTCCAAGCTGTCTCTTTTAACCTCTCCAAAAAGGCTGAAGGGGATTCCCCCTTATCTTGCTTTACTGAGTATAATTTTGACCAGTTCAGCGTTTTTGGTATCCCCTTTTGTACTCCCTCTACCAATAATTCTTGATAAATTCTTAACCTTTTATAATCTTTGTCTACCTCCGGATCCCACTCGGGATCCTCCCGCGGTACAAAATCATTCACGTTTCCCCGCACTCCCTTGGGCAAAGTTTTTATTCTTTCTTTCGCTTTTTCCACCATCACCTTTAATACCATTTCCTTTTCTGTTGATTCCAGAATTGTATCTAACAATACTTGTAAATCATTCCAGTCTGGATTTTGAGTTTTTATAACCATTTTTATAATAGGAGCCACCTGCTCCGGGTTTTCTCTGTATGTTCCAACTGACTGTTTCCAAATTAATAAATCACTAGGTGAAAAAGGAACTTTTACCATGACTTTCTTTCCGTCCGCTCCAATTGCCTCCCGCAAAGGGGCCATCAATCTAGGGGGTGAGAGCGACCCGTCTGCCTCCCTTCCACCTCCCCGTCTCCTTTCTCTATTCCTTCCCCTTTCTTTTTGCCCCTTCCGAGTCCGTTCTGCTAGCGGAGTTCTATCAAAATAACATCCTCGTCCTTTCATTTCTTCCTCATCCGAGGACGATTCTAACAGGGGCATGGAGGGTGACCGTGCCCTCTCACGTGAAGGGAGACTATCTCTCGAGGGCGCACTTGGAGTTCTACCGGGGGAGACTAACAAAGACACATCCTCCTCTGGTTCTGAAAACCGTATTTTCCGCTCATGTTTATCATCCAATCCTTTCAATATCATTATACTCCGCTCTTGATATTTTTTACATTTATCATCCTCCAGTTCCAGTTCTTTCAACACTAAGATACCACATTCCTTTTGCCATTCAGTGTTTTGTTCTAAATAATAAAACAAATCCAGATACGGTATTTCATCCCACTTCTCATTCTCTCGTAAATATCGCATCAAAGGGGTTATAATTTCCAAAGTCAGTGAACCATTTCTAGGCCACTGCATTCCTTCTGTTTCATATTGAGGCCATACATTATTACAATAATCAATCAATTGTTTCCTGCTTAACTCTTGTCCAAAATTTCCTTCCTTCCAATGTTTTAACAAGCAACCAAGCGGAGAATCGCTAGGGATATCTTTTTCTGTACAAGATAGTGCTCTAAAGGTTTTAAATGGCATCATACTGACTCACACACACACCACGATCTAAATTCATCAAATTCACAATAACACAACAATACAAAACAACACTTTTTACGACCAGCACGATAACACAACAATATAAACCAGTAACATATTCCAAAACCAAAACCAAAACCAGAACAAAACCAAAACCAACTCGCCAATTCTCCCTCTGAGAGGCGAGTGCTGGTACAGCGCGGCTTTCGCTACGTCTTACGACCAGCGCCTAGGCTTCACAACCAAGGTACCTTTAGCCCAACCCAGCGGGACACTCACTATCCCGTCTTATAGGCAGGCTCCCAACTAACAAACCTAAAAGAATAAAGCACCTTCGGGCTTACCTAGAGGGTCGTCCGTCGGGCGCAGGGTCGGGCACAGGGTCGATGTCTCCCCAGAAATCACCTGGTTGCCGGCATGGAGTGGATCAGCTCGTGAGCCGCCCAGCTACCCCTGGAGTCCCCCACCTGGGTCGCCAGAAAACTGTTGCCCGTAATCCAAAAGAAACACAAACCAACAGAGTGCCGGTTTATGCAGTGCTTTATTCGGGGCCCCGGGAACCTGCGGGCTAAAGCCCCAAGTCAGGATTCCAAAGACCCTCATTCTCAGTTCAGCTTTTATACACAAACAAGTTTACATGCAGTTTCCACGGCAAACCAGTTACAGTTTCCACAGCAAACCAGGTGCAGTTACAAACAAGCTCATACTTCATACTGATAACAATTAATAATCATCTACTCCAATCATAAATCTGCTTAAGTTGTCTTATCCCTAGAAACTGTTTAACAGACCTTAACCACATCCTAGGTAACAAATCGTTATATACATGCCTGACTAGATCCTTTGATTATGGTTTCCACTTCACACACAAACAAGGTTGCTACTTTGGAGTGTTGCTTTCTAGGCCTACTCTTCTACTAAGACTTAGCCATTCTACTACTAATTTAAATTGCTTTGCAACACTGCTTTCTCTAGCGTGGTGTTATCTGCTTCATATCTCACTGTTACATCCACGACAAGTGCCTGTTTTTCCTTCACAAAGATGAGGTCAGGTACGGCGGATTAGGGAGGATGGGGAGACCTCCAGGCCTTAGGCTGCTGGCCCCATTACCTGTGAGGTGAATGCCCTTCCCCCACCCCTGCACATGGTCCGGCGACCCCGCAAGGAGCACACACAGACCACCAGAGAGGGACGGACGAAAGAGAGAGTTTATTGTGGGGTTGGGGTTTATAAAAAGGCTTTTAGGAGGGTCAAAGGGGACCAATCACAAGTTCAGGGTCACACAGAAAAAACCATCAGGTAAGGGGTCAACAGCCAATAGGAAGGGGTTAACAAAGGACCAATGAGAAACACCTCAGGACACCTTCCCAGGACACCTTGTGTGAGACAATAGCTTCACAGGGGGTGTCGGGAAGGGGGAGACAGTGACACTGCAGAAAATACAAAAAGCCATTTTGAAACATGTTTAAACCACAGTAAAAACTTCTGTTTCCTATAACATTAGAGCTGTTTTCCTCACCAGTCCATCTCGGACAGGACTTTTTCCATCCTGCATAGGGCAAATCCATTGCCACAGTCGGGTTTAAACAACTCCCCATCTGGGTCTCTTATATTGGGTTCCTGATAAACGACGCAATCTTTCTTTTTCGCTTCTTCAGAAAGCATGTCACAGATGTAATTGTGACGTTTTACCCTGGCATCTTTACCGACTGGGCATTGTCCGATGATATGGGCACAGGATTCGTTCTCAGCTTGGCAATGTCTACAGGACCTGATGTATCTGTCTTTCTTCCCTCTCGCTAGGTATTCTCTGGTGGGGTGGACATTCACCCTCCATTGTAGAGCTGTCAGGAGCTTCCGGTGGGGTATACCTTGATAGTTCTTAATCCAGTTATTGCTAATCATATCCCCTTCAAAGTTGGGGATTCCTGTACCTTGGGACTGTAATGGAGTCCATTTTTGAAATTCCATTTTCTTCCAGTTACAAGGCCATAGGTATATGTTTTTTGGTGTACTTATTTCCCATTCTGATGTATCTTCCTCACCCAGATTAGATGCCTCCACCATTGGTTTGGGTGCCCAGATATTTGGTATCTTATCTTCATCTCCTCCAGCTGTTATCCACAATTTCTCGTATATCTGCGCAATGTTTTCTTCCTGCAGAACAGCCCTTAAAGTATCGTCAGAGCATTGTGCCAGCCTGTGTAACCGTCTGGCTTGTACACTCGGGATCAGTGCCTGCAGTTTTATAATACCTAATCCTCCATCCTTCATGCTGGAATATAGGATGGCATCACAAGTGTTGGTCGGTAGACGTAACCATTTCTTAACAATTGCCCTAATCCTTAAATCTAGGGCTTCCAAGAATCCTGTTTTTGTCTCCGTGTGGTCTGCTAGGTATCTTATTCGAGGGATCACATATGTTTTTAAAATGTCCACTCTTTGTAGTGGTTTGAGTGGTGCCTCACTAACGCAGTTTAGCCGTGTTTCTATTTTTGATGACAGATCTGGCTTGGCTGTTTGTACCCAAGGATCTATCTGAAGGCCTAGATATTTCCCTGAGCTACCAGGACAAAACCATATTGAGGGGTTGTCATGGTTTGAGATAGCCCCAAAATCCAATTCCCTAGCTCCATTCCCCCTCCCACATCTCAACCTAATGTGAGATGGGTTTTTCCAGACAAAACACACCAGACTCAAAGTGGGGGAAAAGGAATATATTACAGTGACTGTACAAATAAATACCATAACACATTATACACACGATCACAACTATCTCTACCATGACATATAGTATTTACAATGGATCAGATCTCCCCTTCAAATAAAAGTCCAGGAGGAAAAGAAGGACAGATCCCTTCCAGTCCTTAAGCAGCAGCATCTTCTAAGGTAGCAGGTTCTCCTCATCTCATGCATGCAACTGCTGTGGCTGGCTTTCTGCCAGCACTCACGAGGGAGGTATCCAAGCTCCCTCGGCCCCCTTGACGCAGGCAGAGGGGTCTTCCGTGGGCTTCGTAACCCCAGACAAGGTCGTTCCACCACGGTCATATCACGAGACACAGGAGGGTCTTCATGACGGTCTGGTATCTCCAGGAGACTCAAGCTCCTTGCAGGGTCTCTGTGCCCTGCCTTCAGGCTGCCACCATGGCAGCAGTGCGAGGGGGGAGCCAAGGTCAACTCCCCCCGCATTCCATCTGGCCGTCCCGGTCCAGCTCCGGGACGTCTTTTGAGCTTCTTAGCTCCTCTCTCTCTCTCCGGTGCTGCATGTCTAAAACTCTTCTCCTTAATAGGAGTCCATCTCCCTCTTTTCTCAGAGGGATCTCAAAGGAGTTTGGGTGGTCTGGTATCAGTCTTACCCCCAGAACTCTGTCTCTCAGCTGCTGGTTCTCTCTCTCTCCCTTTCCAGGAGTCTTCTCTGCGGTGCTACATGTTGTTTCTGCGGCTCCTCCGGTTCAGGTTCTTATCTCTGGCTCTCTGCCACCGTTTCTCTGGTCAATGCCGGCTGCTGCTCTGTGCCCATGGAGAAAAACATCTCCCGGCATAACTACAGGCACTTAGCCCAGTCTAAGACTGTTCCAAGTTTCTGCAATCCCCCTAACCGGGGCTGGGAGGGGGCCAGAGGCCCCAAGGGGCTCAGAACCCCTACCTCGTGGCTCTACAACATGGCCACCTCTCCTCAACCAAACTGCAACTCATCTCTTCCGGTGAGCTTGTGGGATGTTGACATTTTTGCAGGAGCGCCCATTGGGCAGAACTTCAAAACTTCCAGGGGTTTCCACCCCTTGGGGTCTACCACTTTTCTTAGCCTCTGGGGGAAAACAAAGTCCAAACTACTACAGAGGAATATCCACTCCCATAAACAGAAGTCCTTGCAGTCGCGGGTAAACTGGCCCAAGAGGGCCAAAGGCTGTTTCTGTTCTTGGATTACTACTAGGGAGGATGGCAGTCCCTCCATCCTCCTGCATGATTGTCTCTGGGTGATTTTCTTCTCGACAGTGGATAAGGCCTTTTCTGCTTGGTTGGAGCGATGCTGGTCTGCCCTCTGGTCCGTAGATTGTTAACACTTCCCTGCTCCTGACGGGATACTGTGATCCCCCTACCCCACTGACTTTGACGTTAGCAGTCTGGGCTGGCCAGCCGTATGGCCAGTCCTTGGAGGCAATGATGGTAATGTCCTCCACTTTGACCTTCTGCGGGTGCCTAGGTTGTGAAAAATAAACCAGACACGTTAAAAGTGGACAGGAGGTTTTCAGCGAGGTCGTCCAATGGACTTCCCTCAGTGCTTCCTCCCTCCGCTCCTCATGTGAGGATTTCACGCAGAGTAAGTCATCTGTGGAGACCATCTTTGCCACAGGGAAGTGGTCTTCCAGCTGCACGGGAGGGAGATGCACAGTTAGGCATATAGCAATATTTGTGTTTGTAAGTCCTGTCAGGAGAGTGGGTACAATAAAGATTCCCTTAGCCACTGCTGAGAAATGTGATAACATTAAGTATGTTTTGTCAGGATCTACAGGGGCAGATGGTCTGACTCTGGCCAATTGCTCATAAGAGCTTAGGTGTGTTGTAGGGTGGACTACAGAGAGAATGATCCAATTAAGGAGAACACATTGATTTTTAACTGGAACAGGGTCTGCCAAATTAGAGGAAATACACAGGACAGGAATAGGGTCTGTTGGATTCAAGGGAATAGAATCTGCCGGAGGCTTTGGGCTTACAGGGTAGCAGGGTGCGGTGTGGGGCGCAGGATTGAGTGGAGAGCAGGGGTAATTTGTGTCGTCGCGCCCCCCCGGGCGCTCTGCTCCCCATTTCCCGATGGCCCACACTCACATGACCAAAGGTCCGGCAGTGACGAGAAGGTCACTCGCTTTCGCAACCTGGGTGAACGGCACGGAGGGAGAGGCTCACCGTTGATATTTGTGAGGGATCGGCAACTGGAAGTCCAGTGCCGTCCCTTCCCGCACCTGCAACATAAAGTATTGGGTAAGTCAGGGGTAGATTGAGACAACTTCGGACAATGTTTTTTAAAGTGTCTCTTCTCCCCGCACTCGAAATGATTGGGACCAGAGAAAGCGGCAGCCATCAGACGTGCTTTATGGGAGTTCGATCCTATATTTTTGCATGCCTCTATCATGTCTAGTAGAGTGGGATCTTTTAAAAGCTTAAGTGCTTTTTGGCAGTCCTTGTTAGCGTTTTCGATAACCAATTTATTAAATAAAATTTCCTGGCATTCTTTCTGAGGAACTTGCCGGGCAATAGCCTCTTTCAGCCGAGTTATAAATTCTGTGAATGGTTCTTTTACGCCCTGATTAATCATGGTAAAGGAGGGGGTCGGCACATAAGCATCGGCCACCTTCTTTAGAGCCTCTAATGCCAATTCTTTAGATTTATCTAACAATTTAGGGTCTAATCGTGCTTGATCCCCTCTACGAGCGTAATCTCCCTCACCATAAAGCATGTCTGGCTTGCCGTGGGGGGATGCCTCTCCATTCGGTCATTCACCCAGGTCACTACTCGCTTTTTCCACTCCGCCTCAAAGACTGAGGCCTGTACGGTTGTCAGTAATCCTCCCATCACCGCCCGTACATCAAATGGAATTAATGTGTACGCTAAGAAAAAGGACTCGAGTAACCCAATGGTAAAGGGGGCGCCCAACCCATACTCCACGATAGCTTTCTTTATGTCTTTTAACATGGGGTATGAAATTGGACACCATTCTGGTGGTTTGCCCTCTTCATAATATACAGGAAAGGCCCTTAAGAACTCTGTGTCTTTGGCGGATGCCGCCTCTTCCCGGAAGGCTCTCCAGATATCCGGAGCATCAGATGGTTCCTCCGGGGAGTATGGCACCCAGTGATAATCGGAGTGGGGGTACTGGCAGGCGGAGTAGGCCTCGGTGGCCTGGGCCTTATGGGCGTGGCCATCTTGGCGGATGTTACCTTGGGCCTTTGCCCTTGCCCCGCCCACTGCACCCCGTGGTTTCTGGGAGGGAGAAGGTTCCGGGGAGGAGACTGGAGTGGTGGAAGTGGGTGTGGAGGAAGGCGTGTCTGGGAAGGGGCTCCGCGTGCGTGCATATGGGGGCGGAGGCGGTGCTGTGGGTGGAGCTACGAGAGCCCGCCTCCGCTTTTCCCACGTCGATTTTTCCCGCGAAACCTGGGGCCCCGCCTCCTCGACGCCATCTCGAGATCAACGCGATCCTTTTCTTCGCGCCCTCCCGCCATCTTGGGACTCGCTGTCCGTCTCCCGCCCGCCATTTTGTGCGTTGGAGCCGATGTCCTTCTTTTCCCTCCCGCCATTTTGGTGGAAACTTGCGGTGTCCTTATCCGAGTGAAGTGTGTCCGTGTCAGTATTTTTAGTGTCCTTGTCCGTGTCTGGTTTGTTCTCTTCTATTAACTTGGAGGATTCAGCGCCTTGGTTGTTATTGCTGATGTTCTTGTTCATCATCTGGTGCTGAAGCACCATCAGAACAAGCCTCCAGGCTATCAGCGCCTCCTTAGCAAGCCGGTCACCCTTGCCGCTCTCTCGCCATAGCTGGAATCTGATGGCTTGCCACTTATCAAATGTCGTGTTGTCATTAACTTGGTGACCATGACGGTCAAGCCATCTGGTGAGGGCTTTCGCTGATTTTTTATCGAGCGGGTGACCATGCTCTATCACAAAGTCTTTGAGGTGGCGGTAGACAAATTTCTGGGAGGTGGAAAGTGTGAGCCCCATGATGTTAATCGGGTTTCTCGCCACACTTCTGGATGTTATTCCTCCCTTTTTGGTTTTGATTACGGGGATGAGGTGTTGGGTGAGGGTGTTAGGGATGTCCCCTGCAGCTCACCTTTCCAGGTGCGCGACCCGTGCGACTCGATGGAAGTCCACAGCCGTCAGCTATGCAGAGGAGGGCCGGCGGAGCGATCTCCCCTCCTGGAGATGCTTGAGCCCAATTGGCAACACAGGAGTTTTCCTGATACAGGAGACCTCTACTGTGCCCCACGTTGGGCGCCACTTGCCATGACCC
Organism: Lepidothrix coronata; assembly: GCF_001604755.1. Lineage (NCBI taxonomy): Eukaryota > Metazoa > Chordata > Aves > Passeriformes > Pipridae > Lepidothrix > Lepidothrix coronata. The sequence continues at coordinate 3,193,969 of NW_016690288.1, forward strand.
GTGGGAAAAGGAATAGGATCGGGCACTGTAAATCAGGGTCTTGACACAGTAGAGGTCGAGGAGCAATGCCAAACTTTATTAGGGAAACAGTAACTTATATAGGATAGGTTCAGGGGTGGAGTCTGGGCTAGGGAGGAGCATAGGACTGACAACTCAGGGATGAATGTGATTGGGTAACTGGGTAAGGAGGGGAGGAGTTTAGGGTGTAACTGGGGAAATGGGCCAATGGCAGCTGCCTCTGCACTGCACCAAACATCAGCCAATGGCAGGCAGAGGAGCGGGAAAACAGGGTTAAGGCGGGAAAACTGTGAGGGGAAGAAGGAGACAATATGGAGGATAATTTTAAAAACAACAACTGGGGGTACACACAATCATATAACAATATAACAATAAACTGGGGAAAACTGGGGTAAAACTGTCAAGTCCAGGGAATGTCACATCCAGTATAACAGTGTCCAATCCGGTATAAAAATGTCCATTTATGTGTCATAAATCATTCTCCAAGCTTCATATTTTTGCCACTCCGTCTCTTCTCCTCCAACAGTCCTCCTCATCTCCATTGTTTTCATTTTCAGTGTCAGAGAGATTGTTTTTATTTTCTCTGACTGAGTCTGGTGTAAATGACTCGTAAACTTCTGGAAGTAAAGCCAATTTATCCCCTTGTATTAAAGATTGAGTGGCCTGCCAGTTCTCTATCTCCTTTGAGCTAGAGAACTCTAACTGTTGCAATTCAGTTTCATCTGATGTTGTTACTAAGGGACTTGATGTTTCATCTGATTTGGCTACAAAAGGTTTCCAATCATTAGGATCAGTTTGAGTGACCGTTGGTATATGGATAAGCCTCATCAACCAGCCCATTTTGTCAGTTTATGTAGTTTGTCCATCCAGGTGAGGGATGACAAGGTTAACAGTACCCCTCAATATCTGTCAACCTGTGCCCAACTTGAGCCCGTGGGCAAGGTTCTGGGTAAATAACTTCTGTAAGTTATTACCAAAAATTTCTATCACTTTTGTTTGATTACTCTCGCTGGGCAGTGACTCCAGACGATAGGGAGAGAGAGGCTTTAACCCCTCCTCCGAACTGGGGCCGAGGCCGACTTAGTTACCTGTAAAGGGCATCCAGCGGGACCACGAGGAGTTGCGACCACTGCGGCTGAGCCCAGTCAGTAACTCTACTCCCACCTTAGGAGAGTGATAGTTACTCCCGCCGTTTACCTGCACTTCACTGAATTTCTTCCTTTTGCCCTTGAGAGCTCTGGGCAGAAATCCCAGCGCGTCAGCCCCCGCCGTGGGCCTTGGCGATGCTTGGCTTTAATTAAACAGTGGGATTCCCCTGGTCCGCACCAGTTCCGAGCCTGGTGCTGAGCCCTGGCCAAGGCGGGGAGGAGTGGTCTCAGCCTTCCTTCTAATTCTCCTGCCTGGGCAGTTTATTACAGACAGTTGAATACCAATGCTTGGCCTTTAACAGCTGCTCTGCCAACCAGAGGGGACCCCCCTGAAAAATAGGGGAAGTTTGTGTTGTTTTCTTTTTCCAGGAATGCCAGCACTCCCCCCACTGAAGATGAGAGGAAGGAGTTGCAAGCAGGGCAGCTGCCAGCGGATTTCCCCGAGAAGGCTCACAGCCAGCCAAGATGGGATAATCATTTTTCCCTTAGGCCCTTTTAACTTTGGTTACTTGCTGCTTGAGTAGCATCCTGCCAGACAAGACATTGTTTCTTCTTTTTAAGGATTGGTCTATATTAGGCCAAATTTTCCCTTTTCTTTTTCTAGGAACCTGCTGACATGTGAGACCCAGCTGCCTGATACCGATGGAGCTTTTAATTGCCCCATAATTGCTTGTGCTGTCAGTTTATTAATGTTTGTGATTTGTTTGTGTTTTCATGGCAAGCAACTTGTTGAGAACTAAAAATATTAGGAGGATTTTATAGGACAAACCGTTCTGTGTATTGCCAGTTTGATTTTTGCTAAGTTTATTTTGTCTTTTTACTAAAAAGAATGGGGTGGGGAAAGCTTTTGTCTTATGGACGTATAAGTTTGTCTCAGAAAACTCAATCAAATTTAGCCTGGGAGTTGGTACAAGAATTTATGCCTTTTTGGAATCCTATAAATATGTATTAACCTTCCCATTCTGCTTCAGAAGGATTTAGATTTATTATGATTTGGCTAAATTTTTCAGAGATGTTAATGAGTGAACTAAATAATCTTAACAAAAGAAAACATTACATGGGAAATGGTTGAGTCCCCCTTCCTAAACCAGAAGGAGGGACGGCCACGGACTGCAAAGGGGACATGGATAAAATACAGGAAGGCCTTTTACCAGCTCTCAAGACCTGTAACCAGTTTTGGAAACACTTGTATTCTCACTTGAACGTGTCTGATGTACTGTTGGGTTTCCTACCCTGTGTCCTAAGCAGGTTTTTTACTTTGCATCTCTTCTTTCATTTATGCTAATCAATGTGGTAACTCTAGTCCATGTGCACCCCACATGCTTCTAAACTTTGGGTGCAATTTACTGTAGCAGCAATTGTAAAGGAATGTGATGAGGGGAATTTGCCCACTAAAATTAAAAAAATAAAAAAGGAAAAGCAACTGGGGATAATACAGTTAAATTTGAAAGGGAATTAATTTCATTTATGACCCCACCACCAGTAAAGCCACAACTTTTTGTTTTGTGTCAGGACTAAATCACGACAGAGCTCTCCCCTGTGCTCTGTCCCCTGAGAATGGAGCATAGGCCCGATGTAAAGATGTGCTTATATGAACACTCTTTTATATTTTGTATGAGGACTTTGTACGCCAAAAGTTAATTTTTCATGGTGTGTAGAATTACCCAGTGGGGCAGGAACGTTGCCTAGAAATTCTTCCAACTCGATGTGCATGTGGCCAAGAGAGAACCCTGTTTTAAAGCCTTTGAACTGTATGAACACACCTCCTTACAAACCCAGTCACACTTGTTCTGGTGTGCAAAGGGAACCAATTTACTGGGAGACCTGGAGATCCCCTTTGAGTCTTGGCTGAAAAACACGTGTCTTATACGTGAGGTGTATTTGTTGGGGATCCCCCTCGATGGGATTGAAAAATCACTACTTGCTGTGGAATTCTGGGACTCATTTCAAGCCCCAAATGTACTTGAGAGACCCCTGGACTTGCAAGACAAGCAGCTCTGGTGCCCCACTTGGGTTAGCTTGGGGGTGTTCCTGACTCATCACTCTGGTCTGAGGTGGGGGTAGTGCTGCCATCCATTTGCCCAAATCGTGTCTCTCCTTACCCATTGGCAGGAAGGACAGGGCAGGAACTGAGTTGTCCTGAACAAAGCTGAGACTGGATCACTGACACACGTGCCCCAGATTATTATACAGTCAGGCAAAGGATAGATTTTCATCTTTGGGTATTTTTTACACCTTC
>NW_016690288.1:3200333-3201741 GCF_001604755.1 Lepidothrix coronata
TTCTATTTCTTTTTTGGACCCAATGAATTCTGCTTTTTGCCGGCTGGGGTCCTATCTGTGCAGGTACTACTGAATATGTAACAGTTCTCTTCTAGTTGGGGGGGGGGCTTTTTTGTTATGTTTTGTTTTTTAATTAATTTCTTAACAGCTGTATCAGGGGGAGTTCAGAAGGATGCTGAAACTGAAACCATACACTGTTGAAAACTCAACCAAACCAATATTTATTAGCAGGAGGTGGCCAACAAAATGAAAAAAGCCAAGAGAGAGGAAGGAGGAGAAAAATAAGCCCTCAGTATGACTCCCCAGTCCCCCAGGTGTTGCTTCTGAATTTATCTCACCGCCCCAGAATGCCCAGAATTGCCCAGAGCAGAAGCTGCATTCTGGGACAGTCGGCAGGCTCACAAGATCGCAGCGTCCCCGCAAAAGGCAACGTTGTCCTTTCAGGTGAAGCTTGTGTCTCCCGAGCATGAGCCATCTGGTTTCTATCCAATTCATTGGTAAGGTCTGCCTGGGTATGTGTGGCCAGCACTGCCCAGCCAGAGCCCTTCAGTCCCTGCCAGCGTTCTGGAAGTGGTGCCCCTTCTGTGCATGCGTGTGTCCTGTGGAATTCCCCCCACGCTTGCGCTCTCTACTTCAGGGGGTCTTTTCTAAATGAGTCTGGGGGGCATACTTCATCCCCCTCCACTTTCTTCTTCAAATGCCCTTGGAAGGCCATCAGCCAATAAGAAGACACCAATTAATTGCAGTTTGTCCAAAACGCCTCCTTCAAGGACCAAGTTCCCGTTTCTCAGTGCTTGTTTTCTCCTAACTTGGCAGGAAAAGGAGAGACTGTCCCAGGTGGCTGGGCCAAAAACAGACCAAAAGTACCAACATGTAATACAACCCTGATACCCGCAAAGAAAAAGGGAAATTTCTTCAGCCTGCTTGCGGTGCGTTGTAGCGTCCCTCCCCTGAGAAAGCTGGTGCAGAACCTCTGGGCCTTCACTTGGTGTTGTCATCAGGACAAAGTAGGACAAGATGTGTTTGAAAGTTTCTTCCTGCCCTGCTGTGTGCTGCCCGTTGGCTGGTGGAGAAGTAGAGCAGAAATTCACTGTTGGCATCTGGCAAAGCAGCAGGAGAGAGCAGTTGTGAGGGGGAGAGGGGGGTGAGGTGTCTGCTCTTCAAGTGGGACAAGACAAAGGAGTTGGGGAATTGTCCTGGAACTCTGGCCTGGCGGGCTTGGAGTGCTGGGTGGGCATTTCTTGAGAGCTGTGGTGGCCCCACTTCCTCCTGAGCCTCATTTGATGGCAGTGTGCCCAGAGGCAGCCCGGCTCCAGGCTGAAGCAAAAAGCCAGAGCAGGTGATGCGGGAGCTGCTCCAGCGCCTACCGCAGCCTCCGGCCCGGTGGGAGCGTCCCGGGCCCTGCCCC
>NW_016690289.1:0-128187 GCF_001604755.1 Lepidothrix coronata
ATTCAGTTGAGCGCACTCAGTTGAGTGGACTCAGTTGAGTGCTCTCAGTTGAGTGCTCTCAGTTGAGTGCTCTCAGTTGAGTGCACTCAGTTGAGTGCTCTCAGTTGAGTGCTCTCAGTTGAGTGGACTCAGTTGAGTGCACTCAGTTGAGTGCTCTCAGTTGAGTGCACTCAGTTGAGTGCTCTCAGTTGAGTGCTCTCAGTTGAGTGCTCTCAGTTGAGTGCACTCAGTTGAGTGCTCTCAGTTGAGTGCTCTCAGTTGAGTGGACTCAGTTGAGTGGATTCAGTTGAGTGCACTCAGTTGAGTGCTCTCAGTTGAGTGGACTCAGTTGAGTGCACTCAGTTGAGTGCTCTCAGTTGAGTGCACTCAGTTGAGTGCTCTCAGTTGAGTGCACTCGGTTGAGTGCTCTCAGTTGAGTGCACTCGGTTGAGTGCACTCGGTTGAGTGCTCTCGGTTGAGTGCACTCGGTTGAGTGCTCTCGGTTGAGTGCACTCGGTTGAGTGCTCTCAGTTGAGTGGAAAAAATAAAGGAAAAAGCTTGCTGCAGATAAACTGGCTGCAATAAAGAGTCATAAAGCTTTGACTTTCTTTAAATAACCTTGATTTCTTTAATTTGTTTAACATCAATATTTTATGCAAATATGTCTTAAATGCTTAATGTTCTGACTTTCTGAGCTCTTCAAATTTATTTTGCTGCTATAGCTAAACAGTATAATGGAGAATTACAACAGTAGCATAAAATCTCGGGGTTTGTGTTCTAAGTATACCTCTGCTCATAAAAGCATTTATTGAGGTGAATTAAGAGCATGGTTCAGACCTCTGCTGCTATTTCTTTGAACTGTGTGTAAAACAGTTTTGAAGAAAAGAAAGAAAGCCTAGATAATTAGGGCAGAACATCTTAACATTGCATATTTCTTCACTGGCATAATAAAAGTTGTTGACTTAATTTTTATAGACACTCCCTCTACCAAAAACAAAAAAAAAGGAGATCAGAAAAATCATGCATACATTTGCATGCAGCAGAACTTTCTGGAGAAAAAAAAAATAATTCAAAACTTGCTTGCACTGAAGACACTGGCCTGAAAGGTTTCCTTTTGAAACTATTACTTCTTAAAACCTGTTGTTTTGCATATAGTTTGTTTAGTGTCATAGAATATCTTGATTTGGAAGGGACTCACAAGGATTATCAAGTCCAGCTCCCGGCCCTGCACAGGACTACCCCCAAGAGCCACACCATGTACCCGAGAGTGTTGTCCAAATGCTTCTTGAACTCTCTCAAGCTTGGTGCTGTGACCACTTCCCTGGGGAGCCTGTTCCAGTGCCCAACCACCCTCTGGGTGAAGAACCTTTTTCTACTATCCAGCCTAAACCTCCCTGACACAGCTTCATGCCAGTCCCTTGGGTCCTGTCACTCGTCACAGGAAGTTGTAGACTGCAATGAGGTCTCTCCTCAGTATCCTCTTCTCCAGGCTTAACAGACCAAGTGATCTGAGCCACTCCTCATACTGCTTCCTGTGCAGGCACTTCACATCTTTGTTGCCCTCTCTAATGACTTAATATCTTTCTTATATTCAGGTGCCTAAAACCGCACAAAATATTCCAGGTGAGGCCACCGCAGTGCAGAGCAGAATGGGACAATCCCCTCCCTTGACCAGCTGGAGATGCTTTGCCTGATGCCCCCAGGACATGACTGGCCCTCCTGGCTGTCAGGGCACTGTTCATATTCATATTCAACTCATATTCAACTTGCTGTTGACTGGGACCCCAGGTCCCTTTTCACAGTGCTGCTCTACAGTATCTCTTTCCCTGGTCTGTACATACATCCAGGGTTGCCTTGTCCCAGGTATAGAATCTGGCGCTTGCCCTTGTTAAACTTCATACTCTTGGTGGTTTGTCAGTGTCTCTTTGTGGGGCCTCTCTGCCTTTGAGGGAGTTGACAACTCCTCCCAGCTTTGTATTGTTAGTATCATTGGCAAACTTACTTAGTACACCTTTGAGTATGAAATATTATTTTTAAACTTATTTTTAAATATAAACTTTACTCACAGTATCCTGGAATGCCCAAATAAGGAACAATATAGTCTTAGAGAAGTCTCAAGAATTAAATAAGAATGTAACCCAAACAAACAGGATATAAACTAAGCTCAGTGTACCTAGATAAAATAAAGAGCAAATGTTACAATTTTTGGTAGTGGAACACAATGATGTTGTGCCTGCGCAAGAACTGAGGTCAAGATGATGAAGAAGACCCAGCAGAACCAAAGAAGGACTTGTAATGGGGGTGTGACTATGTAAAGCAAACTAATGAATATGTATTAAGGAAGTGAGAATTTCTAATGAATATGTAAACAGTATGTGTAATGAAAAACTCTGTCCATCTGTCATTTGGCACATTCGATTAGAGGACCTATCCTCCAAACATCCAGTGCTGAATAAAGGAGTACACCCTTTTTAACATCTACAAATAGGTGCTAAGAACTTTGTTTCTGCCACTTTTTGGTATCGCTGTGTAAAAAGAAAAGAAAAAAGACAACTCCCTTGATATAGCAATCTCTTGGATGTGTGCTTAAAGGCACATGCTGAAGTATTTATAAAAATGAAGATTCTTAATTGTAATATGTTTGAAAATTAGTAATATTTACAGTGCGGCCATATGCAAGCATACATCTTGTATTTTCTGGGGATACATAAAAACAACCTCTGTCTTGGGTAGTCTCTAATAAAGTGATATGTAATTGAATAAATAAAAAATATATTATATAGTTTTCAAATCAGTCTACTGCAGCTTAGCTTCAGCTTATCTCTGAGATACAGAGTATGCTGCTGTACTGTCTGATAGGAAATTTTGTAGGCACTGGAAATTTAACTATAGAAAACATGCAAGATGAAATTATTCTTTAGCTATTTTTAATGAAAATTGAAAGTGACATTAAGAAGTGTAAAGTGATTAGTGTAGTACTTAGAATGGTTATATCTGGAATGGACATGAGCTAGAAGTGAAAAGCTGTTGATTTAAGCCATAATGTCTTGAATGTTATGTGCTGAAAACTACAATTAAGAGCAGGAAAGTTGTATTTTAGTAAAGAAGTACAAGTTCCTTAAGAAGCATTGAATATGATGATAACACATTTTAAGGGAATTGAATACAGCTGACCACCAAAGACATGGAGAATGTCTGAATAGAAACTGGTTATTTGAGTGAATGCAGACTACACAGCAAGTCTTAAGGTTGATAGAAATTCTACAAACTACCTTGCCTGAGAAAGTGATTTAGCAATTAAACATACTCCTTTTCAGCTGGTGCTATTATAAGGGGACCATAAGCCATAGCTGATGGCAAAATTTATTTGATACTTCATGAAAATTACTCTTTTTGTAATTTCTGGTATTTTGACCTAATTTTTACAGTTGAGGATGAAACTGTGCTTTACGTATGTAGTGCAGAGTTGTCAGGGCTGTTATTAGCCTTTGAAGAAAATTTAGTCTTCAGCTTCCCCCTGACTTTTCCAATGTGCAGATTGGAGACTCTTTATCCACAATGATTTCTTGTGACTCGAGGGTGAGAAAAATCTCCTTGGAGTCCTGCTTCCTTGCATGCTGCCATGGCCATGCGCAGGAGGACAAAGATATCAGCTGAGAGGGGAACAGCTGAGAATGTCAAGAAAGAGAAGAATAAAAGTTGGGGGAATAAAGCCAAGATTGGCATATGGAAGAGGTAGAGGACAGCATAAGGAAGATCCAGGGTATGGTTAAAAGCAGGCGGGAGTAGAGAAAGAAGGAAGAGATATGAGCTGATTAGGGAACATGAAGGCTTAAGACTTGAAAACAGGGAAGAAAAATCTAACAGATGAAGTAGAGGGGGAAATGAGGTAACAAAATCAGCACAGGAGCACAGAAACAAGAACAGGCTTTTGCAACAGCTGTAGGGTTCTATTGCAAAGCATATCTGCACCAGCAATTCCTGTATCTTGCTCCCATTTATTGGAAGAAGAATGGAAGTGAGACTTAGCAGTTATAAGTGTATTCTCCCATATGTTGGCATTACTACGAAAATCCCTGAAGATAATTTCTGGGTAGTTAATTACCCTGAAGTGTTTGTTGCTGTTCTGTAGTCTCAATTGGAAGCCAGTAATAAGGGCTGTGCCTCTTTGTTTCTTTCAGACAACCAATCTCTGGCCAGTTTCCCAATCTGTTATCTATTTTAAGCTTTACAGTTTTGAGCTTTTTAAAAAATAAATAGTTTTAAACATTTTTATACAAATAGTGTATAAACTTTTTTTTTTTGTAAAACCTTTTTTTGCTGAAATGATAAAACCCAAAGCAGTGAAATGACCAAATGTTGGCATTTAAAGTGTTTCTGTGAATTTCTTTTTGTTCCTGTTGTTTCTATGGAGTAGTCACTGTTGCTATGTATTTTTTCTCTCTGTGGTTGCCAGAACATGACTAGCTGGGTCAACATGCTCATAGTGTTAGTGGGGAGTAACATGATTGCTGCTTGATTAGAGGAGGTATTTTAGAAACAGATTTCAGAGATAGAAAAATCCCTATAATATTTAAATTTCCCTAGCAATGGTATAATCATGAGTAATTAACTAAACAAGCCACAGTTAATTGTGATGAGTTAACAACCTTTATATTGGAAAAAGAAGGCAGGGATGGAAGTAAATCTACATGGCATTTGATATTGTGGTGTCCTGAGCTTTGCTGCTACTCAGTGTACACTTATGCATATCAATCTAAAATCTCTAGAGCAATGAAGCAGTGATCCTTTAATTATTTTAATCAATATTATACACTCAGACAGCTAAAGTAGTTCCCTGTGATAGCTGAATAAACTTAACTAAAAGACCCCCCTTTTAGTCTGTGTTCTCATAGGTGCACTCAGATGAATGCACTTCCACCTAAAGGGCATGCAGATGCCTGACAGCAAGCTTTTGGGAAATATTTTGAGTAGTGAAGATTCTAACAGTTAATGGGCTGTTTTTCAAAGATGTGAGCTTCTTGTCCCACTTTTTGCATTATATTTGACTACTGAATTTTGGACACATGTTGCCTTTATAATTCTGAGAAATGTTAAATGTAACTTATAAACTAGCAAAACAGAAATATTGTGCTACTTATTTTTTTGTACAAGTTTTCTTCACAGGCTGCAAGATTTCCAAGTCTGTCAGACCCCACAGCCTTGGAGTTTAGAATGTGCTCGATCATGAAACTGTATTTTGTCATCTTGAATATCGTGTTGACAGAGAAAATGCCTTAAGAAAATTCCTAATGTAACCAAGACAGAATCTGGTACAGAGATGAAGAAGCTAGAGGAGCTGATTTGCACCACTGAGAGCTGCTGTGGCTGAATTCTGACACCCACACAGGCACAGCTTTGGTCCAGTGAAAGCTCAGGGATGCCAAGAATTTCCTGCAGCAGAAAGAATTCACACTTCCCGCGTTCATTTGAATGATTTTCCTCTGTATTACTAGAGATCACCATTTCTGAGTAGAAGACATAAAATAAAAATATAGTACCTCAGACCAGTAAGGAGAGCTTGAAAGTTAAGCATGTCGGGGAAGACAGTGCTCATAGCCCAGACAGTTTTAGTTATACATCAGGATGAAAACTCAACTGTTTGCACAAAGTCAGAGTTTTACAATAGAAATGACTGTGTAAGATCAACTAGGAATAACACGGTAGTGGAGTATCAGCAAAGGAATTGAAACAAATGCTCACTGCCAGCCTTGCCAGTGTGCCATCCTGTGCCAAATGTATAATGAACTCCTAGCAACACAGTGGTCACATTGTACTGAGATCATGGGCATCTGAGGGTCCTTATTAAACTGTGAATACTCCATATCCACTATTTATTGTACCACATTTGCTTTAGGCTTAGAAGCTCATTAAAAAGCTACAATGTGACCTTTAGAATTTTGAGAGGTATAATTTGCTACATAACTTCAATATTTTGATAGTTTTTCTCAAATGAGTTTTAAGCTTGGAAGAAACTGTAATATGGACAAGCCTGCTATCATGATGAATGTTAAAAAATGTGTTGCCAGAAGCAGGTTTAAAAATGTGCTATAGTTTTACAGACCCAGTAAATACACATAGCTCCTAGCCCCTAGCTTCTGTAAACTGAGAGATTGCAGAAAACTTGTTAGTAAAATCTATCGAGATACAGCTTAACTGAAATCCAATTTGAAATGAGACCCTCACTATGGATTCTAACAGGAATAATTGGACAAACTGTGAAAAGAAGTGTATGTACACTAGTGTATGTACACTAGCTGGAGGCACCTCAGCATTAATCAGAAAAATCTGAAACTACTGTCAAGGCACGATCATACTTTGATGAAGTGTGCTTCAGAAAATACTTGAAAAGAATAGAAATGCACAAACCACAAAAGAAATCCTGAACTGACAATATAGTAGCTATAGTAAGGTCAGCAAAAATCTACTGTTACCTATAATGTTACCTTTTGGAAACAGAAGTGTCCTGGTAAGAATGAAAGTGGCAAATTTATGGGCCTTTATTGGAGACTCACATACCATTTTTGACGACAAAAAGATTATTTGCTTTACACAATGTCCCTGCTCATGGTTGACATAGCCACCCTTCATATATCTGGTTTATGATTTAATCTATTTGCCACATGGAGTTACTGTATTTGGTAGCGTTAACTTCTGTACTACTTTTTGCTAGCAATATCGCCATATCTGATTTAGTGCCGAACACAGATTTTTTTCCTTTCCCGGCCCCACCCCAACATCATGAGGCATCATAATCTGTGACTTCATGTGCTACATGTTATTTCATACCTTTTGTGTCCTTGCCTGCTGATGAGATTCTACTCCTGCTTCTCTTCTATGAACTATGGATATTTCATGTCCACCTAACAAGAACACATTTATGAGATCACATGAACACTGGTAGAAAGACTTGTCTTCATTAAAATTTCTCTTTTGTATGAAAAATAGAAGGACAAATTGGGAAAAGAAATTGGTATGGAGAGATCATTAGAAGCAGCTTTTAAGGGAAAGAAAAAGCGTCAAATTCCAGTTTCACAGACATTCAGTTTTCTTGCTAATGTACCCTCATGTTGAGAATGTGACTTAAGAGATCACTGATGATATTTTATGGTAAGATGGTAAATGATAAAAAGCTGCTGGGAAAAACTAGACTAAAATTAAGTTAATGAATTGGTTCATTTGGATCAACAAAATTTTGACCTCTGATTTGAGAGACAGAACAATAAAGGACCTGCTGTGAGCTGAAGATTCAGTACAGTCATACGATCAGTTTAATAACTCCATCTTTAAACTTAAAAACCATAAAGAACTCCTAAACTGTTGGTAGGGTCAGTGTTTGGTAGCAAGTGTTTTGCAAAATTATTATCACTTGGGGCTCCCTTTACCTAGATTTTACAGAGTTGAAATTATAGTAGCTGAAGATTAAGTCACTACTATGTTTAAACTTAAAAAATTTTAAATAAACAGGTTATTTTTCTCTCTGTTCAGGGTCAGAATAAGAAAAATAAATTGTCTTGTGAGGGTCTTTATAGTGGAAGCAAGTTGAAGGGATATTTTGACAAGACTGCTACTGCAGAAGTAGCGTTATGACTAAGAGATGACAGCATGGAGGGAAGCCAGGAGATAAAATCATTTTGGATAGAGACATGACTAGCACGTCCTCTTATCTGAACTAAGGTGCACATATTCCTCATGACTAGAGAGAAACCTGAGTGCTAAGGTTGTAAGCAAATGAAGTTTTAATTTCAACTGATTCTGTAAGTTTGTGGATGTTCTCTTCATCTTAACTTGTCTCACTGAAACAGAATAGAAAAAGAGACAGGGCAAAAGGTATATACTGTGAATCTGCTCCTGAAACTTCATAGCCTCATTTAACATAAAATTTGTGTCTATTTATATTAGGAAGACTTACCAGACAGGAGCAGTGCCTGAGGAATCAGAACATCTTTTGTTGTTCCTGAAAACTTTTCTCTGTGAAGTCCTTGTGCAGTTCGAGGGGAAGAGGTATGCAGTTACTCCTATTGATAAAGACATTGTGTGTACATTTTATTCTTTCTATCTTAAAATGTCACAGGGAGTGAAGTGTGTGGGAAAAGATACCAGTAAGCTTGTGTTGTAATGTTGCACTTTAACATCATATAGTGAAACTATCAGTGTATAGCATTCCTCCCTACTTCACTTCAATTCTTTTGGCATATTTGAGAAATAGAGCTGCTGGACTTTTCCCCTTGAAAGTATCTATTTTTTGGAAAAGTGTGAAAAGAAGCATGAAGTCTTTCTTAAAAGACACGGTATAATTTTTAGTATAATCTTTTTCCCTATTGAGATTACTAAAGGATTATTAACGTTTCCTTTCTATCACAGGTCATGTAGACTAGTTTATCAGGGACTAGAGACAATATGGGAACTTCTAGCATTCTGAAATTTCAGCAATGAACAAAAATGAAAATATCTGTTTGTTCCCTATCCACTCATCCTATCTGTAATATTACTTTGCAGTTAAGAAATACCTCCCTCTCTAGCACAGCTTCCCATCCCCCACTGTCTGGAAGATGGAGAAATTATGAGGGTTGCACTGACAGCCAGAGGGGCTATACATCTATAGTTTCAATGTCCCATGCAAAGGTTTTCAGCATATTATTGTAGTGTATTTCCTTCCAGAGAGGGAGTAATACTTTCTGTGTTTTATTTTGCTAACAATTTGTGGAACCATTTGAAACCTTCTGGAGACAAATATGTTATCTTAGAAGTTGTCCCATCGTCCTGAAGTATGGTAGTGGGAAATGAAATGTTAAGAAACTTCCTGCAGCACCAACAGAGCACAAGTGTGTCTTTGGATCTATGTTGCTTGGAATCCTATTCAACTTTTATTACATGAAAATGAGATTGCCTCCTGTTACCTGAATATATTGTTGGTAGACAGAAATGCTAATTACATTGATGTGATGTATGATAACAGGATTGACAGGTAATAGACTACTTTTACTTTTTTTCTGAAGGGACTGCTGAAAGTGTAACGTGATTGTCCTGAACTGTGCTCTACCTCCTGTGCTTTACAACCATAACAATCATATTCTTCATAAATCTGTTGGTTTGTTTTCATCAGTTTAGAGATTCACTCATTCTTTAGATATTGTTTAGATGGAAAACAATGTAATGAGCACTTACGGACAACATATTGGATGAAGAAGCAAGAGGAAGAAAGAAAGATAAGACCAGCTTCTATTCAACTTAAATACGTTTCATTTAAGAAATCCACAGAGGACAAAATTTTTACCGAAGGTATAGATTAAAAATCTATGTAAATTTAGTGGTCAACTCAAAAATAATGGAGACTTTTTTTATGGATAATGAGAATAATGCTTACCAGTACAGTTTTCATAAGTCTCTTAAAATATGAGTTGTAGTATTGATAATTTTTTGTCAGGTTTTATTTCTTTTTGTTTGGTTCTAAAACCAGAAAGAATCTGGCCAAGAGCAATCATGCAGAACAATCTGTGTATTTCAGGTAAATTTTTGTTGTTTATCAGGTAGCCTTTGAATGTATAAAGTAAAATGTAGATATGACTGTAAATTTAAAATCAAGGTTTATTTGACAAAATCAGTACACAAGGATTTGCTTTATGGTGAATGGTAATATTTAACCTCTGTAAACACCATAGTCTTTGCTAGAAAATACACTTCTTTATGATTAGACTTCTATTGTGCATGACTTCCTACTGAGTGATACATTTCTCAGACTATGACATTTTAACATTAGTTGGTGGTTGGGTTTTCCAGGATTCTGTGGGAAGTGCAGAAGTCTCAGTAATGAGTGTATATAGTGATGAGCACATTCACTTTCTAGGTGCCAGACTGGCAGAAGCTTGTATATGGATATTTCTTGCTTAGTCTGGGAAAATGCAATGTTCAAAATGGCAGTGTGAGTAGGCAAGGGGAAATGTAGACAGTCTGACAGGTTTTGAATCAGACATATTTGAGTCTCTGGAAGGAAAAGTAGTGTGGAATGTCAGGATTTTGATTATTGGGATGCCAGTAATAGCCCTGTTTAATTGAATGACCAAACAGGAGTATATGTATTATGAAGGAAAACTGTTTGTGGAAGAGATGGGAAGTTTTAAAGCAAGTTGGAATACTATGCAAATTGAAGACCCTGCACAAGACCGTGAAGAAAAATATTTCGGTGTTTATGGCTGTTTTTTGCCCAAGTGAGTCCTGTTGCAGTGAAGGACTGTTGAGAGGCCAGAGGAATGGAGCAAATAAAACAAAGACTTTATGAAATATTATCTTTAAGAAACTTTGAGTAGTTTTTAACTAAGTAGTCATTCAGAAGGCATTATCCTCAATAGGAATACACCAGAATGTCAAGCCCAGAGTTAGGAAAGTTTGAGTACTACTTCCTTAATTATGACTTGTTTCATTTAAAACAAAATGCTTAATTATCTGAAGGAAAATGTCCCATCATTTAGTTAATACTGATAGGATGCTTCATAAATCCATTGAAGCAATGTTTTCTAAGGAAGGGAATTAATTATTGTCCTTTTATTTAAAAATATTTCCATGATCAAAAAAATGCTAAACCTAACTGTGCTTGAAAAAGATGTATTTCAATAATAGTAGAGAAGATTATAATATGTGATGAATATGAAAGCGATTTGACAAAAAGGTCTCTGAATTGATAAATTTCAGGCTGATGCTGATTTGTTTTCCTCATTTCC
The DNA here is from genome assembly GCF_001604755.1 of Lepidothrix coronata. Lineage (NCBI taxonomy): Eukaryota > Metazoa > Chordata > Aves > Passeriformes > Pipridae > Lepidothrix > Lepidothrix coronata. The sequence continues at coordinate 10,737 of NW_016690289.1, forward strand.
ACTTGTCCTTGAAAAATATGAAGTTTCTGTATTAATTTATCATCTAGTTTTTTTCCAGTTGATTAATTCATAACAACTTTGGGTCCTACTGGTGCGTTATTTAGACTCTCTGTAAATAAGAAATTCATCTCACTTGAGGGCTTCTCCTGGTTTAGGAAATGGATAGTGACAGAAACGGTACAGTGTATGAAAGCACAAGATTTTAATCAAAACTGTGATGCTGATAATATCTAGACAGGGTATAGTTTTACTGTGTGTTGTGATGATTAACTTTTGGTTATATGTCACACAATAAAAGTGGTTCCTTATAGAGTCATAATAGCAGGATGGTTTAGCTCCCTCAGTCAAAGGTTTCACAGCTGTAAGCTTGAGGAAAGAAAGTAAGAGTTTGAAGATAGAGCTTGTTGCTCCAATAAGGCTGGATTTAAAAGCTTCTCCTATTTAAGCACTTATTCCTGTCTCCATACCTTGCTACTATCAGTGCATGCACGGTATAAATGCTTCACAGCGTTCTCCATCTTGACAGTAATCTTTTGGCTGTATCTTTTGGAGATCTACTGCAAAAGAGAAACACAAATTAAACTTTTTTTTTTTTTAATAGAGATAGTAGTAATAACTGTAGAATAAGACATTTATGCCTGGCATAGGGGTAGAGTGTAGAGATATACAGGCCTGCCATGATAGCAGGGACCTTAAAAATGCAGTATGGAGGAGTACAGACAGGTAATGATAAGACATGGAGCATAGATTGGCACTGCTTATGGCTACAAAACCAGTGGTCAGCTAAAACAATGCAGACTTGCAGCTGGACAAAACATCTTTGAAGGGTGACAAAGAGAACAAAGAAATAGCATCTAATAGCATCTAAATGAAGTTATTAAGACTGGAAGATGGAATTTCAGACCAGTAAAGAAAAAGATGTAAAAAGTCTTAATAAACATGTAAAAGTGTCCCTAAATGGATTCTAGGTGAAGAAGAAGTCATCATATTAAGGTAAGAGATCAAAATGATATCACAACCTGTGAAGTATACCAGATGTTGACATCTTGCCACACACTCCCTAGTTCCCACCAGCTTGAGGAGCCAGAGGAGCAGGGGAAGGGTAAGCACAACACTAGGAAAGGAGTGGAAACTGTAAGGGCTGTGTGTGCAACAATCTCAATCAAGTGATTTTTGAAGTTATGACAGTGGGCTATTGTATTTAACTGTGTGGTGACACTGATTACATACAAGTCTGATTTAGTACAGCAAACTGCTGGAAGGAAAAAACAGCATGAAGGAAACAAACAACCCTGTTCCTTAAGAAGGCTTTGGTTTGAGCAGGATTCTACATATAGGGGTAAAAATTCCATTTTCTTTTAATTTTGGTACTATTGTCTTTTGTACTGTAAATTGTTCAATACTATCACTGAACGCTTATCCACTTTTGAGTGTGTCTGTGAAGATGACTGCTAAAACTCACTTTCATTGTTCTTCAATGGAATGGAATCCTTTTTCAGCACAGTTAAGTGCTCTTAAGGGAGTAAAAATATCTTGAAGTACTTGTAAAAGGCAGCAGTTTCTGGCTGGTCCTCACTTCCAAACACTGTGGAAACAGTCTGGTATCTGCACAGTAGCAACAGCCTCACTTTTTGTGAGATGGTGCTTCATAACTTCCAAGACTTTATGATAATGTTGTTATTAAACATGAGGAAGAAATGAATGGATTCTTTTTATTTGATTTTTAAAAATGCTTTTATGTTTCAGATTACAGACACAATATAATCTCCAGAAGAGTGTTGCCTCAAGCAATAAACCCCAAAAACTTAGTTTAAATGTCTTGGGTGATATGAACGCCAGTAGTTTCTTTACTATGTAATTCTCTATGTATATTCATTCGTTAATGGACTTGCCATTAATTATAACAAGAGCAACATTCTGAATGCTGAAAGGTACAAATATTTTAGAAAGTTTTTTAAAAATTAAAAAATGTAAACATTCAGTGGTCAGAAGTATTGTTTCTTCAGTGAAACATATACTTGAAATTAGACCACATAAAAGATAACATTTTGAGATCATAAATTAGTCTATGTTTTTCAGGACATGGGGCTTGTTTAATGTGACTACATCCTGGTATATGCAGCTGGATAAAATGATCTAGCAGAACTTAAATTACCAAGCATATTTAAAATAAAAGTAGTCAATTTTCACATATTGCTTCAAAAGTTTAAATGTTTAAACTCTGTATTCAGTCAGTTATTAAAGACAATAACTTCAATATAGGAGTTTCTTCCCTTTAAAACAACGCAAACAGCCCAAACCACCAAACTTAATTGATTGATAAGTCCTTAGTGAAACTAAAGTGCTGTCTCTAAAATCAAATACATTCCCATCTTTCTGCAGAGTTTTGGATTTGTCTGTTTCATTTAGAATAAATATTTTATGGCATAAATAGTTCACTGTGTTCACCCTTAACTCAGTTTTACTTGTTAGGGTCTGGTTGAGAGTAAGTCACAGTGAAGTAAACTACCGGAAGAAGAAATATTTCTAAAAGAAGGATCTAACCTTATGTCCTCTAAACTTAAAACTAGTTTTCTTTGCAGTGGTGAGGTTTTGTGTTCACGTGAGGAAACATCTGAATAGATTTTATAAGGCATGATGTTCAGGTGCTTGCTTGTGCCTGCAGTACAATGTGCTATGAAGTGGAACAAGAGTCAGTGGAACAAGACCAGTGCTTAAAATAGGTAAGGAATGACAGCCAGACTAACACGTATACATTAGCCAAGGCTCTTACATGTATGCATTTGATATCTTCTGGAGAAAAAAGCTTTTACTCTATGTCTTTGCATCATTCTAATGTTTACAACCTTAACATTCAAAATCAAGAGATGCAAGGATTTGGACTGTTAGTTTTGGACCTTTATTCTCAAGTTCTGTGGTAAACAACAGCAGTGAACAGTAAGCATACATAGTTTTTCCTGATGGACTCACCACTACAGATGGATTATTAATCTACTATGAATGCATAATCCTTCTTTCTTTTCCAGACTGCATAGCCAAACATTCATGTAAACAACTGACTAGAGTATATATTGGTTGGTTTAGAAAGCAGGATACGAGTCCTCAGTGATGAAAGGTATTTCCTTCCTGGACTAAGATTGCATCAGGCATTTCTGTACCTTGTTTTTATTTGTGTGCTAAATAATTCTGAATATCTTCTAAATTCTGATCCCACCTTTTTTCTTTGCTTACCTTGTTCAGCTAATGAGTTCCTCGGAGAGCGAGTCAAACGTTAGCACCAAACAAAAGACAGGGTGAAAAATCATTAGTCACTGTAATGTCAGCAGATACTGATGACAGATTCTGTTGATGACCCATCTGGAAAAGTAAATTATGGTATATTCTACTAAATAAGTTTGTGCTGGTTTTGGGTGGGGTAGAGTCAATTTCCTTGAGTGGCTAGTATGGGGCTGTGTTTTGGATCTGTGCTGAACACAGTTATAATAATATAGAGATGTTTCTGTTATTGCTGAGCAGTGCTTACACAGAGCCGAGGCCTTTTCTGCTTTTTGTACTGCCACACCAGTGAGAGGGCTGGGGCTGCAAGAGAAACTGGGAGGAGACACAGCCAGGACAGGTGACTCCGACTGACCAAAGGGATATTCCATACCACATGACATCATGCATTTTGGTCTGATGACGTTTGTCTTCCGAAGTCACCATTACATCTGATGGGGCCCTGCTCTCCTGGACGTGGCTGAACACCTGCCTGCTCATGGAAAATAGGGAATTAATTCCTTTTCTCATTTTGCTTATGTGTGTGGCTTTTGTTTTTCCTATTAATTTGCCTTTACCTTAACCCATGCATTTTCTAGCTTTCACCCTTTTGATTCTTTCCCCAATCCTTCTGATGGGGGAGTGGACGAGTGGCTGCATGGTGGTTGGTTGCTAGCTGGGGTTAAACTACAACAACATTTCACTGATGAAGTGGAACCATCTGCACACCTGTATATACATGAAGTCACCATAACAGAGAGTAAGTAAAAATAGGGGAATTAGTTCCAAAATTCATATGGGATAATTAGAAAATTTTTATGACTCATAAATGAGCAGCAAAGGGAAAGCAAGGATCATCTCATTTGGAGAGCATAGGGAAAATTTTAATTAAAACAATAAACTTTATAGTATAGATTGGAGATAGCACTTTAATATACCGCTAATACCTAAGTGTGAAGGCTGCACAATAATTTAAAGGTGGCAGTTTCGATTTAGTATAACTCCTTGCACAAAGAGATAGCGAAGAGAGTAATCAATTTTCTAGTGCTGAGGGTTACCAAACAAGGCTGAAGTGACAGCAAATGGCAATGAATACACAGTGGGAAAGGCAAGTTTGCAAATTTAAGGGCTTAGTTGCAAGAGCAACAAACTAAGTGAGTAATGGTATGTGCAGTAACGAAAATCAGATGCTGCTGACATATGCCTCTTGCTGTTTGTGCCACTGAACACTGTTACAAATGCTGAGTGTTTATTTGTAATGATGGCCTCAATTGTCACAAGGAGGAAGGGACGTTTGGTATAGTTACACTGCTCATTCTTTATAACGTGTGCATTAAGCTATCATGAACATCACTAATTATTAATTCAGGAGTGAGATAGGGATTTTAAAAAGCTGGTGATTAGTGCTGTGAATGAATATCAAATGCCATGTGTGGTTGATTAGGTGCCATGTATGTGAGTGGTTACATAAGTGGTTATATTAAAAAGGTTGGAAATAGCTTCATAAATTCCTTTTTCAGTACAAAGTTGGTGAAAGCATGCAATTTGTTTTGTAGACTAATCACAGAAAAACCTTCATTGGAGTAGTAGCAAAAAAACCCGGCTTAATCTTGCTTACATTTCCCTGATGTAGCAGAAAGTAAGTGAAGGGTGAGAGAAAAACTGAAAAATTGTGTGCACTTTAAATAAAGGCAGAGTTTGAGGAAATAGTTCTCACAAGTTGATTTTGCTCTTCAGTAGCCTGCTGTTCATCCTCATATATTGATACTTTGATTTCACCAGAGCTGGCCTCTATTTACTTGTCTTTTGCAAGGTTTCATCTTTTCTCTTTTCAGCATCAGTAGATTATGAAGAAACCAGTATGAATGAGGTAAAAGCAGATGGCATGTAGTTATTTCTAGGACAGACATAGTTAGGTGGTAGAGATTCTGAAGAAGTGAAGTGTATTTTACAAGTTTACTGCATCAATGAGGAGCTGTTAAATGAGGGTCTGTATGCTTTAATCTTACCAGTGGCTGCTGCTGTTACCCCAGAAGATGGGTGTGGCTGAATTTCTGATGATTTGTGCTATGAAGATTTAGAGGCAAAGTATGGAGGCTCATATGGCTCCGAGAGCTGCATCATCAATTCAGATGGACAGGGGTATAATAAGTTATAATTGGAAAGAGCAACCAACAATAAAGAATGAGCATCTTCATTCAGTAGTAATAAAACATACTAAAATGGAAAGGCATGCTATGTGTTGAAGAAATTGCTTACAGAGCTTTAACAGGCATAGGTATCGTCTATTGAGTCATGTGGAGCTCCATTTCAAGATTCATTAACCTCAGAGCTTACATATATCTAGTTCAACAAGCTAACCTAAGTGGGTGAAATCCCTCTATAAGCATTAAACTCCTGATTTAACATTTCTGCTCATAGCACAGGTGCATGTTCACACATCCAGAACATCCAGACTGACTGCTTTAAATAGCCTATCTTTCAATCAGAAATTAAGAAATTCTGCCTTTGTCATTTGGTTGTATTGTAGAAGCTAAAGAGAAGTACTTCTGTCGGTATTAAGGGTGTCATGTTTTTGATTGTGGTGGAGATTATCCTCTTATATTGCTTCTACACACTATTGCAGAAGAAAAGTAGCTTTAGCTTAGGCTTAAGCAAAAATCTTTAATTCCCCCAAAGAACAGAGTATATGTTTAGGTAAACCTTTAAAAATGAAATATCGACTCTTTATGGTTCTCATGTAACACCAAAAATGAGGCATATGTATTTAAAATGAAATGCAAACACTAGAGTTAAAAATAAAAAGAAGTTATGATTCCCTAATAGGCTGTCTATAAACATAAAAGAAATGGGCAGTAATAAATATTTTTAAATTATTTAGCTAACAATAAACAATTAAAGAAAAAGGTCTGTGCTTTGCACTATTTCTCGCAGTTATATTAGCTCTTCAGATTGCTGTCTTTGTCAAAATATTGCTTTTATTCATATACAGATGTGGGCATTTCAGAACATGTGTCCAAAAAAAAGAGTACAGTGATTGGATAAAGCTAAATCTAGTGAAGCAATTCCAATTTGCTGTCAGCTGGATCACCATTGCTTACAGCAATGCAGCTAATTTCTGAAGGTCTGAGCCACCACCGTGCTTGACCTGGCTGATCTGCATGCAGAGCTCATACAGAGCAGCATTAAAATTTCCATGGCAGAGCTGCTGGGCTTTCTGTGTGCTCAGTGTATCCCATTTAGCACAGCTGGAGCCTGGAAAGGGAAGGAACAGAAAAGAAAGGGAACAAAAAACAGAGAAGATGATACCGATTGAAGCCCTCTCCTCCATCCTGACAATTGTGTCCATGGAGGCCTTGCTGTAGAGCTGGAAACCCCATTCCTGGCTGGTGCTCCAGTGGTAGGTGAGGGGTGGGAGCACCGCTCTTCCTCATACCCTGCTCCCAGATCACATCCTGGAGAAGGAGGATGAGCTGAACTCCCATTCCTGGCCCTCTGCTCCCATGGCATAAACCCCTCCATCACTGTCCTACCTTCAGCACATAGCTCACCTGAAGACTCTTTTCCATCCCAGTTTTTCTCTTGTGCCTTTTCTTTCCATTTTTTTTTTAATAGGTTGAAGGTCCTGAACTTGCTTGAATTTTTTTTTTTACCACCACTGATAATAATACCAAAAGTAAGTCAAATTTTTAAAATGGCAAACAAAGCAAGAGTATAAACTGAATCCAGGCAGATGTAGATGGGTCATGACTGTTGGTTAATTTTCTGAGGCTGACATTCAAGAAGTCTGACTTATTGTGTATTAACAGCATGAAACTTTAATCTTGCCTGGGCTCAAAGAGAAGCTGCATTCACAGTGCCAAAGTATATGGTTCTGGGCTGAGATAGCATGAAGTGGCATTGTGATCCAAATATCCAGCTTTTGCATGACAGAAGATCTTGAATCTGTTTTGAAATCATGTTTATCAATGGGATATTTGAAGTAGTTTCTATGGCTCTGTACTGCTAAAAATAGCTTTCTACCTTATAATTTTTTTTGTTCAACTTTGACAAAGTTTCTCTTTTTAGGAAGCTGTGGGAAAAGTGGTGTAGTGGGTTTCTGTGGCTAGGTTTTGGTAGCAGTGGTGGCTGCAGGGGGGGCTGCAGGGGGGGCTGCAGGGGGGGCTGCAGGGGTGGCTTCTGTTGGAAGCTGCTAGAAGCTTCCCCTGTTTGGTGGAGCCAATGCCAGCTGGCTCCAGGATGGACTTCCTGTCGCTGGACTAGGCCAAGTCAATTAGGAGTAATAGTAATGTCTCTGTGATAACATATTTAAGAACGGAAGGTTGTCACGCAGAGGAAAATTCCAGCCAGAGAAGAGCAGAGTGAGAACATGGGAACAACAATATAGACACCAAGGTCAGTGCAGAAGGAGGGGCAGGAGGTGCTCCAGGTGCCAGAACTGAGGCCCCTGCGGCCCATGGTGCAGACCATGGTGGAGCAGCTGTGCCCCTGCAGCCCATGGAGGACCATCGGGGTGCAGAGACCCACCTGCAGCCCATGGAGGAGCCCATGCTGGAGCAGGTGGATGCATGAAGGAGGCTGTGACCCTGTGGGAGGGCCAGGATGGAGCAGGGTCCTGCCTGTGGAGAAAGGAGACCACACTGGAGCAGGTTTTTTTGCTGGGTAGGACTTGTGGCCCTGTGGGGGACTCATGCCAGTACAGCTCATTCATGAAGGACTGCATCCCATGGAAAAGTGACCCATGGAACAGCATTTTGGGAAGAGCTGTTGCCTGTGGGATGAACTGATGCTGGAGAGATTCATGAAGGGCTGTCTCCTGTCGGAGGGACCCCAGGGGAAAGAGGGTAAGGACTCCTCTCTCTGAGAAGCGGCAGAAACAACAACTGACCATAACCTCCATTCCCTGTCTCCCTGTACCACTGGGGAAAAGGACGTAGAACTTGGAAGAAATAAGGGGTGAGGAGAAAGTGTTTTTAAGATTATTTTGCTTTACACTCTTTTGCTCTGATCCTGTAAGTAATAAATTTCATTAATATCCCCACTTGAGTCTGTTTTGCCTGCGATGGTGATCAGTAAGTGACCTCTCCCACCTGTTATCTCTACTCATGAATCCTTTGCTGGTTTTTTTCTCTTCTCTGTCCAGTTGCAGAGGGGAGGGAGGGATTGGATTTAGTGGGTACCTGGCGTCCAGACAGGGTCAAACCACTACAACTAGGACAGTGTTAATGAACTGCAAAAATTTAAAACATCCCAGTGCATTTATAATCCTGGCTGCCAGGCCCTGTCATGACCTGGCAAGCTCCTGGCATTCCCAGTCCCAGGCAGCTACAGACCCTGCAGGGTTTTGGCACTGGGAAACCTAGGGTAAATCGGTGCTAGCATAGACGAGCCCTTGACCAAGAAGGCAATGGTGTGGAGTTCAAGCTGCACACTAGTAGGGCAGCTTCTGCACCAGGTCATCTTCTATTCAGTAGATTTAAGTGGTTGTGTTCAGTTGTATTAGCAGACACAAGCCCTTTGAGTGTTTTGAACTTCAACTTTTCTCCCTCGCTGATAATTCAGTAAGTCAGGTCACAGTTCTCTGTTAAAATCAGGCTGCATTTAATCTGAGGATGAGAAATCTCAGTGTGCATTTGATTGCATAACCGTAACCAAGAAAAGCACCATATTTGCGTGCAGATGTTGCCTAATCACAGAGTTGGGATAATGGATCATAACTTGCACTGTAGTGTTGTGGGTTGGTTTTTTGTATGTGTTTTAAACTTCACATCACTTTGTACTAGGAATTTACATTTTTATTAGCATTATTTGATTTTGACACTCTTTAAAAGAAAGTACTTGCAGGTTATGAGTAACAAGGCTGAGGAAAACTGAATTCATATTATATTCCTCTGAGACTGTATTGGGAGATATTTTGCTGAATGTGAAGAAAAGTCATTTCACATAGTAAAGTTGGCATCAAGCCCAGTTTCTTTATGGAGGTAAGATAAATGAAAATCAAGGTAAAGATATATTTATTTGATCATATACCTTTTTTTCTCTATATCAGCTGCTAAATAAAGTTATTAAAGATAATTCCAGTCCCTTTTCCAAACTAGATTTTACTTGAAGAAAAAGTGATCTGTGCTCCTGGGAGCAATTTGCTATTCTAAAATGGCTTTCTCTGAAGTGTTTATTGAAATGGAGAAATTATTCCCCATATTCTCTCCATTTGGAGTGGAAAACTACTCTAATACAGCGAATGACCCAAGGAAATGAAGAGTGCAGAGCAAAAAAGTTTTTGATGAAAGCGTGGGAGAGACAGACTCAGGAAACAGACAGTAAAACCATTCGAGGAAATGGGAACATGAAGTACAAGTGTATGAAGAGATAGTGATGACCACATTTTTCATTGGCAGTGTTATGATGACAATTAGAAAAGTTCTTTAGGCAAGTGACATGCCACACTTTTAGCACTTTAATGTTGACCTTTCTGTGGATCAGCTTCTTGGAGAAAGTGTTTGGTTCTTCCACTTCTATAGAAGCTTAACTGTGGGGGAGTGAGGCTTGAATTCTGCTCGGTGAGTTCAGGAGGTAGCAGGCCTCTCATGCTCAGCTGGCTACTGCTGTTTGAGCTCTGTTTATCACCCTCTGGCTATGGTTGTGCCTAGCTAGCTGCTCGGACAGCCTTTACAACCATATTCTTCAGGTATTCTGTGTTAGTAACACCTCCTGTACTGTACAAGATCACTTACAATCCCTAATAATCTGCCCCCACCAAAGAAAACACCACTTGAAAGAAACCTCAGCTTCTCCAAATCATGTCTCTTAAACAGACTGCTTTTCAGTTTGACTTTTTGTCTTCCGTGTCTGCAACCCATGCTATAGATTAGGGCAAATATTAACCTCAGGCATAGTTGGGCATACTTAATTGGCTCAGAGGATCACATATCTTTAAAATTATAGATAATAGTGACAATTTCCTTTTAATTTAATTTGTTAGAACTGAAATTCCTTCAAACGTTGTGAACAAAAGTCTAATTTTGTGTTTCGGACCTGCTCGTTAGTGTTCTTTCTTTTCCTTTCATGACATCATGACTACCTTAATTGATTTTTTTCTCCTCTTCCCTGGGACTCTGTATGGGACTGCTTTTTCTCTCTTGGGCTTCTGCTAACATGCTTATATATGACATTTCTGAATGTTTCTCAGGAAAATAAAGAAGGCTGTTTCTAAACTTTCAAGAAAATCGGGATGTAGCAATGGATGTTTATAAGTTATGATCATCATTTTTAGGAGAGGATCATATCGGGGAAAAAAGTTTGAAAAGGAAAACAAAAAGATAAGGAAATAGGCAAAGGTTTGTTTTTAGCGGTAGATTAATGAAAGTAAAAACAATTCTAGAAGTAAGGCTGAACAATGTGACATCAGACACTGGCTTTTGTTTTCATGGAAATTTAATATATTGTTCTTTGCAATTTTCCAGGGGCAAGAATGGCTTATCAATCACATTATTATTTTTTTCCTGAAGAAAAACTTGACTATTGCTACCTTAACCTATTTTTCAGTGGCAAATATTACTGAAAATGCAAGGGTTACAATTGCTATATATTTTGCCTAATGCAAAATGTAATGCAAGGAGCATGTAAGACAATTTTTAAATATTGTGCTGCTGTTGGCAAGATGTTAGCAATATTTAAGAGATAATAGGGCTGTTTTTTCACGTTAAGTTCATAGACATTATGTGTGGTTAAGGTTAATGCTTTCATGATTATTTCATTGATTTAAGCATTATATGGAGAATAAACTGTGTTAGGAATGATTTCAGGTATGGAAAAAAAAGCATTGTTAAACTTGAACGGGAAAGATGTTTCTTTAGAAATGCAAAATTAATTTCCTCCTTTTTTTTCTTTTTTTTTTTTTTCTTTTAAGTGGGAGATATCAGAATAATAGGGAAAACCCAGGGAAAGAGTTTGGAAAACTTTACTGTTTGTGGGAAATAATTAAGCCAGAAGTCATAAAATATTGTCATTAAAAACCCCAACTCTTTAGATTTAGACAAATTCTAATGAAATTGGGACTGCATTGATTATTGTTATGCGTCAGTGCAGCATCAGTAACACATGCTTAGCTGCATATTATTCTTAAAATATAAATGGTTAATGAGGTTATTGGGGAAAATCAGGAAAATTTAAGTAACCCCAAGTGTGTTTATGCGCCTGTGTGTCAAGGCTCAGTGAAAGTTAGCTGAAGACAGCTGTGTCCTCATGCCCTCTCTTTCAGTCAGTATCTTGTTGTTCTCTGTCACAGTGACAAATGAAAACATTTCATGGCAGCAACTGTCAAAAGCCCTCTCGTGAGCCATGCATATTCTTCCTATTTCTCTGTCAAGAGCTGCCTTGAAAAATAACTTCTTATCAGTAAGCTACAACTCCATGATCAAATGGGCTAGCTGTTAGTCACTGGCTGGTGGCCATTTAGATGGGGAATAATGGGCTTTACTTATCCATTTTTCACTGAAAAAGGAAATAAGTCTCTCTTTATAGGCTACCTCATATTACAAATATAGAATATTTATCTGTGACATAAAAGCCTATTCAAACAGTGCAGTGTCAAACTTGCTATAAATGGATGTGCTGGGTGATACATAAAAAGGTGTTTCGCCTGAAGGTTCCAGCAACTTTGTCTTTCCTTGTATCCATGTTACTTAGAAAAGAAATTTATGCGCATTTATTTCTGTAAATGGTACTGCTCTTAATAAGTAGCAGCTGCCTGCAATCCAAGTGTTTTTCCTCTATTTCTTTCACCCAATCCTCTGTCTCCTCTTACCTGGCTATAAAAGACCTTTATTTAATGGAAAATGAGTTGTTAACAAGCAGTGCTGTTAGGTGGGAAGTAAAAACCTGGAGTGGGGCATAAAATTCTTAAGAGAATGAAAGATGTGTGTCCAGTACTAGCGATAGTGTTAGTACTTAAAAGCAATCACAGATTAAACTTCCTAGGAAGTAAATTTGTAGGCTGTCGAGAGCAGGAAATAAGTACTTAGTATATAACATAAAGAAAGAAGAAAGATATCTGGAAATTATGCAATTAGTTTGTTTTTGTAATATCACTTTTTTCTCCTGGTGAATACCTAGTGAAAATCCATTTATGTTGTATTTTCTTGGTGGTCACCAAAGTGAAGAGAGTAAATTATTCTAATAAATGGAGAGTAATTTGATATCAGCTGGTATTGCAGAAATTCATTAGGTCATTATTGATCATCCACTCTCAAGACTAAGAAGTTTTGGAGCAGAATTCGTCCTGTCAGATTTGTCCTTCTGTTCTCCTTTACTAGTTCCTGTCCTTTGTCATGGAAAAGAGTTGAATATTCAGGGGCACGAAAGGGTTAAGATGGTTAAGGGGCTGGAATATCTCTCTTATGAGGACAGGCTGCGAAAGTTGAGACTGTTCATATTCAAGAAAAAACAACTGAAAGGGAACCTGAACCTCATCAGTGCATATAAATATTTGAAGGGAGGGTGTCAAGAGGATGAAATGAGGCTCTTTTTGGTGGTACCAAGCAATACGACAAGTGGCAACAGGCAGAAACTGATGCACAGGAAGTTCCACCTGAACATGAGGAAGAATTCTTTACTGTGGAGTGACCTCACAATGGAACAGGTTGCCCAGAGAGGTTGATTATCTCCCTTACTAGAGATATTCAAGAACCACCTGGATGCAAACCTGGGCAATGTGCTCTAGGATGGCCCTGCTTGAGCAGGGAGGTTGGACCAGATGACCCACTGTGGTCCCTCCCAACCTCTCCCATTCTGTCATTCTGTGATTTTCTGATTTTGTGATTCTGTGACTATGACTGCAATGTCTTTTTAGATTTAGGAATATAATTATAAAATAGAGAGTGGATCATTTGATAATAATACAAAATAAATCTACTAGTAGTTCTCTACCCTTCAAATTAATGTTTGGGGTTTTGTTTGTTTGTTTGTTTGCTTCCATGAGGATTTATTTGCATTGCATAGTACTTGCCAAAAGTTGATTTTTGAAAAATGAACCAAATATATAATATCTGACCTTGTTTTGATAGCAAAGATTTTGACTCAAGTCTTTGGGTTTTCAGGTCACTATTTACCTCACTTTGTTATATCTTTTCAACAGCAATGTTGGGACCTTGTTTGTGTTTGTATCATCTCACAAAGAGGTTCAACATTTATTTCATATCCCAAGGTTAACATCTTTGTTTATATCTTATATTAACCCCCAAAGAAAAGCTGCTGCTGAATCTCGTAAAGTACAGCAAGTTAGTTTTAACCACTTTGAGATAAATTAAAAATCTGCAAACTTCAGTCTCTAATCTCTGTGAAGGATGAACACAATCATTATTACCTTTGCCTTTGGTAATGCCATAATTTAGACAGGTGTAATTTCTACAAGACTTTGCCATTCAGTATATACAAGTCCTATGATACTGTGCTAAAGCAATCTCTAAATTAATTTAATTTAGAGATTAAAGCAATCTCTAAATCAGTAAAAACTGATCATGAAAGCCAGAATGGTAGTAGATAAGACAGCATCACCTGGAGCTTTGCCTTACATCATCAGTCTCCAGGATGGGGGTGGTTACTTCAAACTGACTAAATCATCAGACCTCACAGTCAGTTGTCAAGAGCCTCAGTGCCTTCATGGACACTCATGAGAAACCCTAGAGACAAAAACCCTTGCATATTTATGCAAATTCATAAAGACAGTGCTTAGTCATGTTGCCAGGTTGAGTCCAGACAAGTGAGAAAAGAAGTCTCTGGTGGATAAATCATGGTGATACTGCAGGATGTAAAATCCTTCAGTGTTCATTCAGGCTAGAAGTGGGATTTGTGGTATGAAAAATGCAATGCTGACTGACCTTGGTATTAGAGTAAAGTTAGAAAAGCTTGAAACAGGCCCTGAAGCTATATGAACTATTTCTAAAGCCTTTTTCTTGTGTCTAGGGAGGAAACTGACTCATGTCATTTGGCCATTTCCTTCTCAGTTTTCCAAGGAGAGACATCTTTGCTTTCAGTAAAAAAAAAGGCTTGATACCTTTTGCTCACATTTAAAGTGGGGAATGGGGCACAAGGGAAGAGAAAAAAGGGAGAGGCATACAACTTGATCTTCACAACTGATAGTCAAAATTATACGTTCAATAATATTTTGACATTCCTTTACTTCAAGCTGTAGTCCAGTTTGTGTGTCTCAAACTGTGTGTTTAAATTCATATACTTGACTACATATATGCAATTTGCAGAACACATCAAAGTTTTATATAATACTGTTGTCTCGACTGATGCGGCACAGAACTTTCACAAGAACTTTCACTTACCAGAAGTTCTGGGAAGAAGGGAACAGTCTTACATCCATCCTTTGTTTGAAATTTCCTCAGACATTTTCAGTATTGAGGCTGTTGCCTGTTTCAGTCATGCTCTTAACCACACCACTGGCTTAATTGCAAGCACTTGAGGTCACTTGGTTTGTTCAGCCTGGAGAAGAGGAGACTGAGGGGACACCTCAGTGTGCCATGAAATGCATTGAACAAATTTTGGTCTTCAGGGTATGTATGAAGGAGTTTTTCATTGTCTCTGCACGTGACATGAGCATATGCATTAGTTATGAAACCTTTGTAAATCTTTTATCATATGCTAATTGCAGCATGGCCCAATGTTTATTAAGAATAATTTATTTGTATTAGCTTGGAAAAACAAATGACAATCTGCTACCTCAAAAATCTGAACAATTTAAATTCATTCAATTGAATTTTAGTAAAATCCCCAACCTCAAATATTGAAATGTCAGTGTCTGACAGCACGTCATTTTAGAAATGCCTTTGCAAGATATCTAAATTTTTGTTATCAGCTAATGAATTATCTTTTAAGCAAATGTATTATTTACTAAATTGTGAAATTGCAATTCTTATTGTAGGTACTTTTAGATCTTGTCACAGGTGGCATTGAATGAATGGGAAATAACAAATACAGTAACTATTTTTAGGCAGGAGCAGTGCAGGGAAAGGAATTAGAACAACTCAGTATAAGATGACAGAACAAAGAAAAACAGAAACAGTACCAAACATTAAATACACACAAATGTAAATTGCCTAACTGTCATCTGATGAAATATAACTGATTGTCTGGAGGATATGAATTATTATCTGGAGGAAAAAAATGTGATAGATCTGAGTCACAAAGATTTCAATAAGTCCTATCATATGCTATCACAAGCAAAAGCATTAGTTCAAGTTCAATGACACAAAGATTGATAGGAAACTTGTTTTAGTGGGTGCAGGTGAGAAGATATGATATCTGCTGAAAAGAGCATGTGGCAGATTTGAATGTGACATACGAGTGGAATTCCTTAAGAACAGCAGGCTGACCATACTAGGAGAAAAAGAAAATTAGAAATAAATTAATCAAACTTGTTGATTAGATAAAGCTAGAAAGTACAGGTATAAAGAAAGGGGCTAGATTTTAGACATGAGGAATTGGATGGTTTTGAGGAACAGGGTATTAGAAATTGGATGAAACTAAATAGTATAAAGTCCAAGATCCTTCATATGGAGACGAAAAGAATTTTACTAGAAGTAAGATGCTTAATATTTGGAAATAACTAAACATGTAAAAAATCGTGTGCATTTATTCGATTATTTATTGAGTCTGAACTGTCCATCTGATCTGTCTTTGGAAAATGTAATTGTGACTCTAAGGCCATCAGAAAAGTTGTTTCCAGGAGAAATGGCAAAGTGTTAATGACACTCAGTAAGTCACTGACAGGAGATCTTATCTGGAACACTGAAAAAAATTAAATTAAAATTTGTTAATTAAAATAATTTAAAATTTGAAAAAGTTCAGGAAAGGTTTAGAGGGATGGAGAATCTAAAGATATTGTTATGGTTATGCTCCTGTCATTTATAAATGTGGCTTTGGTAGGTACATGCCAGCTATTGCAAGTCTTAATAATATTTGCAGTAAATGTAAATGCATCTTAGAGATCAGGATAAGAAAATAGCCCAGGTGTTAATTCAGTTTCTCAGGAAGATTTACAACACCGGCTGATCTGTATGACCATAGTTTTAGTCTGAATAGTTTTAGTATGAATAGTTTTAGTCTGGAAACTGAAAGCAGTTACCAGCTAATTGAGTGGATGGACTCATGAAATTCTTTCTGTTAAGAGAAGAAGAGGTAAATACTGTATCATTTTTAAAACTAAACTTGATCGGTTAATGGAAAAAAAATTCTTATGTTTTGCCTTGATAACAAAGAATTAGACCTACTGGAACAGAAGACACTTCTCATTCCTTGATTTGCAGGATAGCAATTTTACTGTATGTATGCCTCAAATAGTAAAATCACCAGAGATAGAGAAGAAAGATATTATTTATCTCTGTGGGTAGTCAACTCTTATACTGTAAACAAGATGCAAAGATAGTACGCTAATCTTGTCAGCTAGACTTTAGAAATGGAGTTTTGCCTGATATGACAATTTCAAAGTTTAGCTTCAAATATTGCTTTAGAATATCTTACTGAGTCTCCAGTGGGATACTTTTCATAAGGCTTTTGTAATCATTACAAACTTTAACCAAGATGATGGTGAAACACAAAATAATCCCTCTAAGGTTATTAAAATCAGAAACAAACTCCAAACATTATTTTGCTGTTTCTGAGATAGCAAATGTACTGTTGCAAAACAAAAGAAAATTAAGGCTACACTTGGTATAGAGGTTCTTAAATATATGCACTGAAGAGTACACTCTATTTTGAGATGTCATGAGCATTTTCAGGTACTGTTGTAAAACTGTATAATTACCAGTTGTTAAGTCTTGATTCTCAGTCATTCCTGTAATAGCTCAGAAAGATCTATATAAACTCTATCACTTATGCAACACTTTATGTTTGCTTTGTCTTCAGTCAGGTAATTTCGATAATTTGAACTCAAACAAAAAATTCTGATCTTCACCTACCTCTGATGGAAAAAAGATCATCAACAGTAAGAACTAAAGTAGCCACATTCACAAAGCAGATTCTACACTACTAAAGATATGTGAGGTTGAGGGCACATTTAGTTAGACTTAAACTAACAAAAGGAGCGGGTAGATATATAAAGTGCTGAAAACAGGTTTATTTTACCTGGTAACAGAAACAATGCAGCTTCGGAGAATATAATGCAGAAAGAAGAACAAAACACCAGAAAAGAGAAAATCTGAGCAGCCAGAGTGAGGGTACTGATATAGCAGTAACTCCTTGACCTTTTTATTAATCTTGTCAGCTCGAATCATGGAGTTATAATTGTATAATGCTATTATGTTAATTTTAAAAAAAGCTCTTTTTGTTTGAAGTTTGCAAAGATTTGTAGGCATGACAGTGTAATTCAAAAAATCACAGTGAATTCTCATCTATCACTGTTTCATAATATACAGTGGCAGAACATATTTTTTGTCAAATATATAGGATCTTTGTGTAGGAACCACTCAAACTCTCAATTCCAATGTGTCATGACACAGTATCTTTTATTGGGTAAAGAATCAGAAGAATCAAGATGTGTTTGTTTTTCCTTATCTTTTTCTTTCCTTTTTCCTCAAATACAGCTGAAATATCTTCAGATATGTTTTAATAAATGTAAGTGGTATCAAAGTTCCCACAGAGTGGCACAATTGATTGGTTTCACTGATGTTTGCTGGCACAAGCAAAGTGTTGAAGAGGAGGCTGTGATTCAGGAGGCCCTGGGCTGCTTCACATGCTTTCTTTGACGTGTTCCTTTTTTTGTCTGACCTCTTCTGTTCCATTTCTTCCAACACATTCAAATCCTGCCTCTTCTTACTTCCCAGATTTCAGTTATACCACAATATTCATTCATTTCCAGACAGGTCCAGAAGACTGGACATGCTCACTCACTTACATGAAGAGCAAGAAATCTCAGGGAGGAGAAAACTTACCTTTAAGAAGGTATCCCCAAAAAGCCCAGGTGGTTCCCTCAGGACCAAATATGTACCAATTTCCATGCTGAGTATGATTTGCTAATAAAACTTGGTGAGCTTTTTTTTGGACCCTTTTGGCTTTTGCTGTTCTTTTTCAACCACAGGCATCTACGAATCTCGGGTACTCCCTTCCATGTAGGAGTGGGACGTGACAGTCACATCTTTATATCTTCACAAGGTAAGTTGTATCTTCTATCTGTTTTCTTGTCCCACTAATTTACAGTTGTTTTAACTCACAATTAACTCCTCATTTTCCCTCATCCCTGTCACCTTTAGATTCAGGGGTATTCCTCCTGTGTTCATTCTCACTAGCTCCCCTGACCTTTTCACAAAGGTTTAGCACTTCCCTTCATATGGAATCTTTGTATGTGTTATTTTGGCTTCAGCGGTGCATTGTTAAGAGGGCCAGGTAACCTGGTAAAATTTATCTGATACAGACAGAAATTTTGGAATGTGTGTTTTCTAAAGTTTGTCAAGATATGCAAGTTTGGCAAAGAAGCAAGCAACTGAAGACTGACACCTGCCTTAATAATATCATATTTCAGTTGTGACCAAAACATTATGAGATTCTGTGCTGTGTTTCATCTCTAATCTATGTAAAAATGTAGTTAACCATGGAGCTCAAATGCACCAACTGGCATCTCTACATTATTTCCAAATGCTTTCTTAAATGCTTTATTGTACCTGAGAAGCAGACTTTTATGTGGATGCTGGAAGGAGACTTTCCACAGATAAATCAGTCTTTATCACCGAAGAGGAGATAAGTAATCATACAGATATACATTGGAGATCCAAGAGCAAACATGTTGTGTGGTTACAGCATTTCTGTCATACTAAAGAGGCTGGATAGTGCTACTGGTTCTAGCTTCACTGTCTGCAGCACATTTTTTCTTCATCTGTGACCAAGTACCTACTCATAAATTATTAAATCAATGATAATAAATCTAATAGTACTTTCATTAGGAATGGTTACCCAGTCTGTTATGAGGAACTGGCTAAAAATAATAACTTCCTTAGTTATAGCCATTTTACCTTTCAATTTTTCTCTCCATAACTATAGTTGCAAACAAATAAAATTTTAGTCAAAGAACATTCAGGTGCTGATCCCTCTTATGATGAAGCCAATATTCTTAGGAAATGAGACACTGATATCTTTCAACAATTAATTTCATTTTGACAGTGAAGGAATTAGGAGGGTGAAAGAGTAGCCTGAGGCTTTCTAGAGAAGAAGAAACTGTCCTTTTCTAAGAATTATTAGCATATTAACCTTAAAACTGCACTTTAATACTGTGCTCACTGATAACAATTCAGTTAGAAATTTGGTTCTGGAAATGTCTGTGAGGCAGGAAGCTCCCAGGTCCTTTTAAAACAGTTGCCTAATCATCTGAAAATCAGAGTTGGAGGTGTTTTCTACAGTGCTCTGGCAGCTTAGAGGTTGAGGTTCTGTTAAGAATGAAGGAAATAGGTTCACATTTCCATACATAAATACTTCTGGTTCTAGTCCTATTCTGAGTCTGTGGTCAGTTTTACCTGTTTTGGTTTTTTTTTTGTTATTTATCTTCTGACTGAAAAAATTAGTGTTGCTTCCCTATTTTCTAAACGTAATAGCTTATAAGACTATTTAACTTTTAATTACCATAATTATTTTTTTTTTACGTAATTCTACAGTGATAGCTGACTTTTTGTCTGATGTATGATGTATTTTAACAAAAGCTAAGAGATGACCAACAATGAATTGTGGATGGTTTTGGAAAGGCTAACAGTTGTTTCAAATTAAAAATTATGAGAAATTGTGACAAATGCTTATATTAATACTTTTCTTATGATTGTGAAGCAATGGATTTATTTGATGATACCTCTGTTATGGATGCTGAAGCACATTTCAGGTGAATTTATTATCTTTTTCTTGAGCATCCCTTATTATAAATTAATGTAATTTCATAGAAAAGATTAAAGACAGCTGCTGAAACTACTTTGATTTTTAAAATTCAGAGCCATTTTTTTTTTATTCGGGACCATTCTTTTTTGGAACCATTCTTTGAAGAAGTCATTCTTTTTTCTTCTTTCTAAAATATTTTTTCTTCTGGTATATAAGTCTCATTTTGAAAGGAAAGCTATAAGGGAAACTTATTTTTCTGGCTCTGAAATAGCTTTCTCAACTAAGAAAGGGAGCTGAATTGCTGCTACCTCAATTGTATTCCTAACAGTATTTGATCTTAGATGATTCTTTAAGCACTTTGTAAATGAGATTCCTAGGGATGGTGTCCTGAAACTGCACTTCAAACTGTGTGTGTGGGAATAAGTAATTGTTTTGCAAAAAAAGAAATGATGAAGAGTTTTTACAAGCATTGAGAGTGAAAGGGATTTATTAATGATCATTACTGACTGGGCCTGCTGAGATAAAAAGTGTAGAAACCCCTTATTATCTACTAATTGTCTCACTTGATTTTACATTCTAAAAATGTCATTCTACTTTTACATTGCATAAGAAAAAATTCTAGGCATTCAGTTGCAAGATTCCCAGGCACTGTGTACATCAACACATAGCTCTTTAGCCTCCAACTGAACAACATGACTTTATTAAAATTCTCTTCAATATACAGAAATAGAAAAAAAGCAAAAAAGAAGCTAATTTCCCTGGTCAAAAAGAAAGTAAGAGTCCCTGAGTCAAGAGCTTTGTGACCCTCCACATTTACTTAATAATAGCATTTAATGATCATTCGAAAATAGAAGGAGGCTTTTCTGAACAATGAGTCTAACTTTTGGTTGCTATTGAATAGAATAATATGAAAAATATAGATTACTATCTTGTAAATTTTAATGTTTCAGTGCACAGTCGAGTCCTATTGTATGCTAAATAAATATTTTCTACAGGCTTAAAAATACTGATCATAGAAATTCAGAAACATTTAAAATGCATCTAATCTGTAAATATGTCTACATAATGTAAAGTACAAGAAACATCAGCTTTGCTCTACTTAAGATGCATGTGGTTGCAACTTTTTTTAGGTCTTAGGTAGAAAAAAGCCACGGGCAAGTACTCAGTTGCATTGAAGAACAATAGGACACTTTTGTATAACCTAGTGTTTTAATTTGCTTAGAATAGAATCATAGAATCGATTGGGTTGGAAAAGACCTCTGAGATCATCGAGTCCAACCCTTGGTCCAAATCCAGTCCATTTACTAGATCATGGCACTCATTGCCACGTCCAATCTGCGTTTAAAAATCTCCAGGGATGGTGAATCCACCACCTCTCTGGGCAGCCCATTCTTTGCTTATTTACTAATTTGTGTGATATCAAAGGGTTAATGAATAGTCAGTTTATGACTAGAAAAGGGAAACTATCAACTTAATAGGCTATTTTTAATCAACAATTTCTTTTAAAAACTTCCTTTACAATCCAGTTGGTACATGTCCATGGCCTGAAGGGTGGGCTTTGTTCCTGTAGTGTTAACTCTGGGATTTATGACAAAAATTGAATAGTTTTTAGCTAGCAAGTTTCATGGAATTAATCTGAAATATTAATAACGAGTTTTTAAGGATAAAAATTCCTTGGTTTTGCCACAGGTCACACTTAGCCTCTTCAGTGGGGCAGGAATGTGGGTTGCATTCAGTGCATAGAGGTTTCTCTCTGCTACTTCTCTGAGACTCTTTCCTTCATGCTGGTGTGAGTTTTCCACAGGTTGCAGAGCCCATGGATCTGTGGTGCAGCAACAGCAGAGAGAAAGGGGCATATGTGTTGTGTGTGGGTGTATGTCAGTATGTGGTCACTAGTGAGCATCAGGCTAACCTAACTACTAAGTAGGCAACATAGTCTTGATTTGGCTTTCAAATTTGACAACCCTAAAAATTTATGGATGTTTTTATGCCTCTTTCTGATCCGTTGTGTGGATCCTCCATGTAACATGGGTAATAGGATGTCAGACACCAATTTCAACATAGCACATTCAGGTTACAGTAAGGAAGGTATATTTTTTGCAGCTTCTACATGGTTTAAACACTTAAATTTTTAGAGGAGAAATTATTTTTTCAGAAGTTTTGCTGCAAGTGTGTCCTCTAGGATACTTGTGTTTTCCTGAGATGTTAATTTATTTTTAACAAGAATGTTTAATACAAGGACCATTCTTTCTTATTGCTTGTTAAACTTTTCCAGTCAGTTACTCATCTTTCCTTGATCTACTTCCAACATTAAATGTTAAACTTTTTATGTTTTCATTTGATGCATTTAAAAATGCACTAATTCAATTTTAAATGTCTGTGGAATATCTGCCAGATGTTTAAGCCATCTAATCAGTAGCTGCTGATGAAAGTGGTTCTCCCCGTAAGTGAGAAACCTCTCTTAAGGTTTAGATCTCACAGTCAGGGTGTCTTGGTTTAACCCTAGCTGGCAACTAAGTACCAGACAGATGCAAGCTCACTCCCCTGCCCCCTGGGGAGTGGGATGGGGAGTAAAACCAAGTCAAAAGAAGGTAAAACCCATGGGTTGAGATAAAACCATTTTAATAATTGAAATAAAACAAATGCTACTACTAGTAACAACAACAATACTGTAATTGTAATGAAAAGGGAGATAATAAAAAGAGAGAGTAATAAAACCCCCAAAAGATGAGTGATGCACAATACCATTGCTCACCACCCTGATTGATGCCCATCCCATCCCTAAGTAGCGATTGACCCCTCCTGGCCAACCCCCCAGGTTATATACTGAGCATTATGTTCTGTGGTGTGGAACATCCCTTTGGCCAGTTTGAGCCAGCTGTCCTGGCCATGCACCCTGCCGGCTTCTTGCCCACCTCCTTGTTGGCAAAGCATGGGAAAATGAAAAGTCCTTGACTTAAGGTAAGCACTGCTGAGCAACAACTAAAACATCAGTGTGTTATCAACATTATTCTCATACCAAATTCAAAACACAGCATTGTACCAGCTACTAGGAAGAAACTTACCTATATCCCAGCTGAAACCAGGGCACAGGGCAGGAAGTTTTAGAGTGAATTATTGTATGTAGTTCTTAGTGAGATAAAACTTTTATGGACATAACAAATGTATGATTGCATGCAGAACTGTAACAATTGATATGGGGGAAAAGAGTCAACACGCTCCCTTAGAAATACAGATACTTTTTGCTGAACTGCTGCTTTCTGCACTCCCTTTTCCCAAGGTTGCTAAATAATACAGTGAGTAAACCAGAGCTTTACTGTGAAGCAGAAATATGGTGGCTGAGTAATACCTAAGAGTTATGGCATTATTCTTTAATTACTAGTGGCTAGCAGACTATGCAAAGTCAGCAAAAGTGAACTCTGCTGCTGATGTGTCTTAATCCTTGTTGCCTCTAAGAATTGATGTTTAATGATCATTACCAGGTAGAAAAAAGTTATCTGAGTGACTTTAATGGGCTATCCTACAGCTAGAAACTATTGTCCATTTGTGTGTGGGGTTTAATAATAACTTGGAACAAGAATGACAATTGGATTTTACACTTTATCTTTTGTAGCTGTTTCAGTCTTTTAAATGGCAAATAATTTCAGGTATTTTTGGGGGGGGGAGTTGTTTGTTTTCCCAAGTACAACAGCATGTGAGCTTTTGGGATAATTGTATTTTTAGTATGCAGTTGTGACTGTTGAAAAGAGAAAGGAAGTTAAATGCAATTTCTAATGAAGAAAAACAAAGAATAAGAAATTATATATTAGTTGAAGGGATAGTAGGGTGAAATTAAATGTTTTGGTGTTTTTTTTTTTCAGGGAATTAGATAGAATGATATAACTGAATGAATCTTTTGAACAACTTTAAGTTTGTATAAATCAGAGTGAGATTAGAAATCTCTTTTAATTGATGATCTGTGCAATATGAATCCAGCCCTGAAGTCTAAATGGGCAGAAAAAAATGTTAAAGTCTAATTCTGTACTGTTAGTTACTTTTTGTCCTCATTGTGAACAGTTACAGTGTATTGGGTGAGCTACATAGAGGATTTTCCCAGTTCTAATTTTTGTTTGCAGTACAATGTTTATAGATTCTGCTTTAAAGACTGAAATTTTAATTGGGTTTTCTATGGCACTTATTCTAATAGTAACCAATGTTTCAGAAATATGAACAAAAATATATTTGAAGCATGCCTTTTTTTGTGAGGTGACATCTCAGTTTTTGTCCTTCCCAATTTACTAAGACATTAAGTTAAAAATATTGCAGTTTATTGGAATGCTCAATAGAAGAGTCTGGAACCTGATCAGGGAAAGTATTTTGAGGCAAGGCAGAGGTGCTTAATGCTTTCTTTGCCTCTGTCTTCAACATGGATGAGGGACCCAGGGAGTCTCAGTGCCCTGAGCCGGAGGACCATGACTGTGAGAATGATCAACTCCCAGTTGACCCTGAAATTGTGTGGCATCTGTTGCTCCAGCTGGATCCCTATGAGTCTCTGGGGTCTGATGGGATTCATCCAAAAATCCTCAAAGAGCTGGCTGATATCACAATATCTCTCTTGTTGATTTTTGAGCAGTCTTGGAAATCCAGAGAGGTCCTAGCTGACTGGAAGCTGGTGAACGTTGTCCTGATTTTCAAAGTAGGGCAAGAAGGAGGACCCCGGAAACTACAGGCCTGTCAGTCTCACTTCGGTGCCTGGTAAAGTTATGGAGAAGATTATTTTGGGAGATATTGGAAAACACCTGAAAGACAGCGCACTTGTTGGTCACAGCCAGTACAGCTTCATGAGAGGAAAGTCCTGCTTATCAAACCCAATTTCCTTCTATGACAAAGTAACCCACCTAGCTGATCAAGGGAAGCCAGTTGATGTCATCTTTTTGGATTTCACTACAGCTTTCAATACTGTCTCTCACAGGATGCTCCTGGGTAAAATGTCCTGAATACAGCTGGATAAACATATCATGGGGTGGGTGAGCAAGTGGCTCACGGATCGAACATAGAGGACAATAGTGAACGGGTGAGCTGTCACTAGTGGGGTTCCACAGGGCTCCATCTCAGGCCTTGAGCTCTTCAGCATCTTCATAAATGATTTTTATACAGGACTAGAAGGGATACTAAGCAAGTTTGCAGATGACACAAAACTCGGAGGAGCTCTTGATGCCCTTGAAGGCAGGGAGGCTCTGTAGAGAGACCTTGACAAATGAGGGGTCGACAAGGGAAAGTGCCGGATTCTGCACCTGGAATGGGACAACCCTGGATGTATGTACAGACTGAGGAATGAGATGGTGGAAAGCAGTGCTGTGGAAAGGGAGCTGGGGGTCCTGGTTGTCGGCAAGTTGAATATGAGTCAGCAGTGCCCTGGCAGCCAGGAGGGTCAACTGTGTCCTGGGGGGCATCAGGCAAAGCATCGCCAGCCAGTCGAGGGAGGGGATTGTCCCCTTCTGCTTTGCACTGGTGCAGCCCCACTTGAAATATTGTGTGTAGTTTTGGACACCACAGTATAAGAAAGATATTAAGCTATTAGAGAGTGTCCAAAGGAGGGCAACCAAGCTGGTGAAGGGCCTTGAGGGGAAGCTGTATGAAGAGCAGCTGAGGTCACTTGATCTGTTCAGCCTGGTGAAGAGGAGGCTGAGGGGAGACCTCATTGCAGTTATAACTTCCTCGTGAGGGGAAGAGGAGGGGCAGGTCCTGATCTCTTCTCTCTGGTGACCAGTGGCAGGACCCGAAGGAATGGCCTGAAGTTGTGTCAGGGGAGATTTAGGCTGGATAGTAGAAAAAAGGTTCTTCACCCAGAGGGAGGTTGGGTACTGGAACAGGCCCCCCTGGGAAGCACCAAACCTGCCTGAGTTCCAGAAGTGTTTGGACAGCACTCTCAGGCGCATAGCATGACTCTTGGGGATGGTCCTGTGCAGGGCCAGGAGTGGAACTTGGTGATCCTTGTGGTTCTCTTCTAACTCAGCATATTCTGTGATTCTGTGATTCTGTGACACTTCACTTTAAAAGAATATCCCAGATGCCCTTCTGCAGACTACAGCTCTCTAACAAGCACCCAGAATAGCTGTGGAAAACCTAATTAAGGTCTTGATGGTGAAAGTCAGAACAGCCAAATCTTGATTGCTCTGTTTTCTGTAATAAGTTTCTTTATTCCTCAAACCTACCTTGCTGCCAGGACAACTGCACAACCTCCTGCAGCTAAGGAAGTAGACTTTTTGGTAAGAAGCAAGTTCAGTCACTATCATCCTCAAGTCACTATCTTGTGACTTGTCTTTATCTTTTGCACTGAATCCTCTGTCCTAATCAAACCATTTTTCCAGGGAATCACAGTGGTTATCCTCTTTGCTGAAACAGTAATATTCCTTCTTCACTTTGCATTTATTTTTTCCATTTCTTGCCATTTCTATGGAAAAACCTGTCTGATCTAGTTTTGTTTTGCTTTTGGAACACACTCAGTTCTGTTCCCTTTTTCTCCCTCTTAATTTTTCAGGATTATTGCCTGCCTACTTTGTTGCAGGATCCTTGCTTAGCTTAATTCTTTTTTTTTGAATTAAGTTAATCAATTTTTTGAAGTGTAATGAATACATTTGGAATAAGATTTATTGCACAAGGAGCTCATTAAAGACAAAATTAATTGTCTCTGGAGGACAATCCTTGTTACAGTCCCTTGCCAAATACCATTTTTAAGGTTTTTAAATCTTCCTGTAAAACCTGGCTTTAGTTAGGTAATGCCAGCTGCACTTCTGGTATGCTTAAAAGTAGCATTCTGATGCACTGTAATACGCTGTGGACTAAAACTTTTGTTAATAGGTGCTATCACTTGGCTCCTAGGGAAGAATAAACATGAAAAAAAGCTCAACAAATATTTAAATATGGAGTTCTCCCCAGAGAGGTTGATTCAGGTGTTCTGATACAGAAACTGGGACTTCCTTCGGTGATATGAGGAGAAGATGTGAGTAAGTACTTGAAGAATGAGCTTGTGTATTTTAATTTTGCCTTGTTTTGATCAGAAAAAAAATAGGTAGTAAAGAATAACAATATGTAATGGGAAATAAATAAGAAAAGAACAGCTTATAAGTAGATTTGCCAGAAGTTATCTGGCTTAGCAGAGAACAGATTTCCTTTGGTCTGTGAAAGCGATAAAGCTTTTGTAAAGCAACGTTCCTTCACACCCTCAGTCCTCCTCACTCCCCCAACCCCCAACAAAATGACCAACAAAAAACCCCCATCAGATTAGTGGAGTCCTGCAGATGTTAGTTTTAATGTAACTTACTCAGTAAATCTACTAATGTGCAGGTTAAACACCTTTACGTGGCTTAGGAGAAACTGAGCAGATCCATTTGTATTTAGCTTGAAAACAGCAAAAAGACTCCTAAATATCATACTCTCCAGGGCTGCTCCTCTACTTCTCATGAAGTTACAGGAAAGTTGGGAAGATACCAGATAAGGGCTGTTCTTGCTTCAGTGTCCTCTTGTCTTGGGTGATTACTAAGGTCTTTTTGAATAGAGATATTTTTTTCAAGCACTTCTCTGACTTCTTTTTGGACAACCCTTTCATTTTTACTTTGGTTTATATCCCCTTTAAGATTGTGCATCACAAGGGTAGCATTAATTGACATTGGCTTTGACACTTGGAGATCATTAATGCAAAGTGTTTGACTTATTTTGTCAAGACTCTAGGGGAACTGTGTAGTTCTAGGCTGTATCTGACAAAATTACAGAACTGTTAGGGTTGGAAGAGACCTCTGGAGATCACCTAGTCCAATCCCCTTGCCAAGGCAGGGTCCTCTAGAGCAGGTTACACAGGAACACGTCCAAGTGTGTGATTTGAATGTCTCCAGAGAGGGAGAATTCAGAGAACTCACAACCTCCTGCTCCAGTGCTCTGCCACCCTCAACATAAAGAAGTTCTTCCTCTTGTCGAGGCGGAACTTCTTGTATTTGAGTTTATGGCCATTGCTCCTTGTCCTGTTGCTGGGCACCACAAAAAAGAGTCTGGTACCGTCTTGACACTGGCCTTTGAGATGTGTATTGATGAGATCCCCTCTAAGTCTTCTCTTCTCCAGACTAAATAAGCTCAGCTCCCACAACCTCTCCTCATAAGAGAGATGCTCCAGACCCCTCATCATTTTTGTGGCTCTTCACTAGATCCTCTCCAGTACACTAGATCCTCTCCAGTACATCCTTTTCTTCTTCGACCGAGGAACCCAGAACTGCACACAGTATTCCAGATGTAGCCTCACTAGGGTCAAGTGGAGGGGCCCTCAACCTGTTAGCCACACTCTTCCTGATGCTTACCAGGATACCATTGGCCTTCCTGGCTGCAAGGACACACTGCTGGCTCATGGTCAGCTTGTCATCCACCAAGACTCCCAGGTTCTTCTCAGCAGAGCTGCTCTGTAGTTGGTCGGCACCCAGCCTGTACTGGTACTTGGGGTTATTCTCCCACAGGTGCAAGGCCCTACACTTGCCCTTGTTGAACCTCATTAGGTTTCTCTCTGCCCAGCTCTCCAGCCTATTCTGTCTGTCTCCATCCTGTTTCTGTCTGTATAGTTTGTTCAAGGCTAGTATCAAACAGCAGTATCCTTGGATACCAATAGAGCTTACAGTTCTGGGATTTTTCCCTTTCTTCTGAACAAGCTTTGTATTGGCAGAAATTTATAACCTAGGGGAACAATACTTGAAGGTTAGTTCAGTCAGCCTTGACCATCCTCCTCCAGAAAAATTATGCATTATCCTATATAGGAACAGCTGTGATATGGTAGAAACATCAAATATCGCAAGTATTTCACATGCTCTATGAACTACTTGTAATTTTATTTTCTCTCCACCTTCCTTCCTTGGGAGAACTGGTTCCCTTTGAAGTTTTTTTTTGTTTTTTTGAAGTTGGGGTTTGGGATGGGGTTTTTTTATCTCACTGAAATTTAGCACTGTTGTAGGTAAAGCATAGTTATTTAACATACCTGAAATCGCACACATATAAGGAGAAACAGACCACTTTCCAATGACACTGACAGGATCTTGTTCTTTTTTTTTTTTTTTTCCCAAAGTGAATGAAAAATATTTATGGCTCCTGGCCATAAAGAATAACAAGGGACAAGTTGTATTTGGCTTCTGCAGAAGCTGGAATTAACCTTTTTACTTAAAATGTGCTTAAACAGACTGTATTGATATCTGAGTTAATTCATAACACAAAGAGGAAAGAATATTATCAACTTGCATTTGTCTTCTAAAACATATGGAGAACAAAAATGATGCCAGATACTGTA
This sequence comes from Lepidothrix coronata, assembly GCF_001604755.1. Classification (NCBI taxonomy): domain Eukaryota; kingdom Metazoa; phylum Chordata; class Aves; order Passeriformes; family Pipridae; genus Lepidothrix; species Lepidothrix coronata. The sequence continues at coordinate 40,147 of NW_016690289.1, forward strand.
GCTAACTCTACTCCTGGTTGTGGGACTTGATGAATTAACAGAGTTGTAAAGAGTTAAGACTGCAGTGTCCAAAAATACTTTCTTATGGCAATTTTTAGACAACTGTGGAAAAAAACTGAATATAGGTTACTATTTATGCCTATGACTGTAGAAAGCAGTGAAAAAAGGCCTCAGAATATAATCTCTTAGGCTCAGGATGTAAAGTCTGCTTTCTAAAAAATGCTTTCTCCAAGCTGTTATATGGAAAAATGTGTGATTTAGGTATAGGAATTTGCAGGTCTTTGGCTGAAACATGGCAAAACCAGTCTTGTTCTTCAAAAGAGAAGACCCCCATTGAAATGCCCGCAGCATGCAGCAGTAGTATTATATTTATCCTTAAAGTGTTGGTTAACATCTCTGCAGCCCTCTGCTTGTACAAGTGATAACTAATGCAGTGGAGAATAAAACATTTTTAATCTTCAGATTAAAATATAACAACTTCTCTGTGTAACCAGTGCTTTCAAAAGAAAACTTATTTTGCTTTATATTGCCACTATAAACACTCAAACTGTGGCAAGGAAGTAACAATAACTTTTCAAAACACTGATTTTTTTTTTATATCATGTATTCGATGAAGCAGATCACCTCTAGAATAAATGTGGAATAGACTTACCTTTACATCTACTGGTACTTTTTTTTTTGGACTGGGCATCTACAATGGTATTGTACAATGCAGTGTAAGAATCATTAAAGCAGTGTGTATTATGACAAAAAAAAGGATGCATATTTGTGTGATACTTCTCACCACAGTGTTCCAGCCCTTCTTTAGAACTTGTTCAGAATCTTGGTGGAGGAAATATATCAGAGATCACTACATTCGATGTTATTATTAGTTAGTTGTAGTTTCTTTGACCAACTAAACAGAGATATTAATGTGACTTTCATTTTGTCTTTATTCTCTTCTCCATATGAAGTGAAAAAAAATGGAATTTTATAAAATGCATACTTTATTTTGATTATGGATGTTTTCAGTGAACCTTATTCTGCATGGAGGAGAACTTTAAACGTTATTCACCTATTAGTCAAAAACCTTGTTGTGCATGACATCATCCACTCAGTGAAGGGGTTGAGTCATCAGTCAGATCTGTATTTTAGATGATTTCAGAGTCAATGCCATAAAGGAGAACTCAATAAATCCTATAGGCTTAAATAACTAGTGTATTAGTGAGATGCAGAACCGCAGACTTAAATGAGCCCACAATCAGATATAAGAGAGTACAATAAGTAGGGAATTATGCACCAGAGTGTTGATTAGGGTGAACTGAAATTAGGCATGGAGAATAAAGCTGATCAGAAAAATTTCTGAATATCAGAAATTGTGTGATAAGGTGAAATGCAGTGGTTTCTAAGAGATGAAAGCAAGTGCCTTTGAGTTCCTAATTTTCTGTGACAAGGCTTCCCAGACCTGCATTTCCAACACTACTCATTTAAATTTCATAGCTCATTCCCACCTACTGAGAGAGCTAGCCCTACTACTCCATCCAATCCACTGTTTCAAAAGTTCAGGCTGTCAATCCTATCATATCCCCATGGTTTTTCCTTTTCCTCTATTGATACATCGAAAAGTGCATACTTGGATGCTTCAGGCACTTGATGTCATGTATGTTTTCCACTTTCCACTTTTCTATTTGTATAGCCTGTCAACTTTTTTCATCCTCTTAGTAAAGTGCAGTTAATATTGATAGCTTTGGGACCCTCTAGAACACACAAAAATATTGCTTTTTTTGGCTGATATCTGTTTCTGGATGTTGAAACCAACCTCCAGCTAATCAGTCTTTTTTTTCTGTAAAGCTGTTTCACTCAGGCTGTTCATACTTTGAATTTCTAGTGCAATCTATTTTGGAAATATATGGCAGTCTCAATGTAGTTTAAAGCTTAGAAATAAGTCTTCTACTAAGTGAGAGATCTGTCTGAACTTGAATGTTCATGTGTGCACATGAAAATTATTAAAATCTTGGGGGATGTTTTCCTCTAGCATGACTCTGCTGATTTGGGCTTTCAGCTGGTTCCTCAGTCCTCTTTCCTTCATGTATTTTTTCACTTGTTGCAATGGTTGCCCCTGTTGCAAAAAGAACTGTGCTTTTAGATATGATGTCATCTTGATGTTCCATACTGATTCTATGAAACAGCAGCCCCACTAATTGTAATTTCTCTTTTCCCCTACTGACTCCTCCTGATGATAAAAAAAAAATGTTTCTTGGAGGTAGGCCAGTAGTGAAGCTGACAGTCCCAGAAGCCTCTTAGTAATATTCCTTCAATGAATTTCCAGGCAGAATGACTGCAGTGCAGTAGAGCAGATTTTTTAGACAAGGTCAGACTGGTATTCAGCAGAATGCAAATAGAAATTGTAACTCAGCACAGACATATCTCACTGTCACTTACACTGTTGCTGACAAATTAATAACTTTCAGGATTTAAATGCAGATGTTTTTCAAGTCTGTTCACTATTTTGGTGGCAATTGTAACATTCTTGGATATATCTACTGCATACATTCCTTTTTCTTTATGAGGTGAATCACTGAACTGAGAACAGTTACTGACTAACTGCTCATATCCCACTGAGTATTACAGCGGGTTGGTATTAGTTTGCAGTACTATCTGCAAGCTGTCCATATATCAGTGATTTGAAAGGTATCCCATGAGCCTCTGCATGGTGTGGGCAAATGTGTTTTCTTTCCACCTGTCTTACAAAGATGAGGTTACCGTACCAGTGTCTGTGGCAGAAGAGTGATATTAAAGTGGTCTTGCCATCAGTTACTGCTACTGTCATTTTTGGAAGTCACACCGCTGTTTCTTTCTGCTCTTCCTGCTTCTATTCTGTGTATCACAGTATCGCAATACTCCACACAGTGGATCATATATGTTTTTCAGGAGGTGGTATGTTGATCCTTGGCATGTATCAGATGCTGACTTGGAAATATTCTTACAATGTACTGGATTAAGTGTGAAGAAAGTTTTCTTCACGCAGATCTGCATGAGGACTTCCAGGTGGAAAAGAGGAAGGTCTTCAGTATTTCTTGTCCCTCACTTTATTTGTGGCAACGATCTGTCTCCAGAGACTAAGGGGAGGGTCTGATTTTGAGAACAAAGCACCAAAATGCAGAGGGGCCTGTTAAAGTTCTGTCAAGAGCAGGCACATGCTCTGCAGCATCCACACGACTCTCCAACTATGTATTGCAAAAGAGAGGGGTTTGCAGTAAAAATTTGTAGTAGGGGGCCAGAGACTTGTCCAGGACAAAGCCTGGAAAGGAGACCCTGCACTCAGGTGGTTGCAGACATAGTTCTTTCTCTGGTGTTGTGGGGCGGTAGCTATTCAAGATGAAGGAGGAAGCTAAGAAATAAGCAAAAGCCTGAACATGTTTAAAAAAAAACCTTGTTGTGGTGTTTGGCCCAGTGCTAGTTTTCATTTTCTTAAATGTGACAGTCCTTTCAAGGCTTGCAGAGTAAGGTGTGGGTAATTACTTCCTAGTGTTGACTGCTACATAATTTGCCCAGCTGAAAAACAGGGGCCTGTGTCTTAGCACAGTCTGACCTGTACAACAGCTTACTGCAGTGCTCAGGGAGAGGGCCAGCCACACCTGCTGCTCTAGAGAAGCAGAAGGAGGGAAGAGAATGTTAAGAAGGCAAAGGACATGTGAAAATAAGAGAAGAGGGTAAAAGAAAGAAGAAGGAACTGAAAAGGAAAAAGATCTGAAAAGGTGAAAATAACGACTAGCCAGAGATCTCTTAGTTTCCTTTTACACTGAGGTAACCATGGGAAGCAGGCAACCTTCTGCCTGTTACGGTGGGACAAGCAGACTCAGGCAGGATCAGAAGGCAATGGATTGTTCCAGTCTGCTCTCTCCTCTTACCCTGGAGTGAAATTTCTTATTTTCCATATGAGAGCTTTATCTACAATGGATTTTTTTTTTAAATTTCAGCTATATGTCAAGGAGTGATGTAGAATGTGTCAAGTTCTGAAATTCTGAAATTAAGCAGGTCCAATAACAAAGTGTACTGATAAATATATACTTGTTATTTTCTGCTCTTAAAGAGATGAGACACAGACTATGCCTGTATCATATGTTGCATATGTTGTGAACGTGCACAAAATCATATTCCTACTTCAAAATTGTCTGAACTGATATTCATACTTTTGCAGTAGTAATATTTTAACTGGAATAGTGATGTTTTAATTTACTGTTGCATCATATTCCCAAAGAAAATAAGAACATATTTCAGTAAAAAATAATACATAATAAATCAAAGATTATAGGATAGACACAACCTGCCTGGATCATCTTCAAGTCTAATTCATGCTGCTGTATATTGAGAATGTTGATTCATTTGTCTTTACGGCTATAGAAGTAATATTGAAAGAGTGAGAAGTCTGCGCAAGCATGAGATCTCTATACAAGCATTTCTTAGAAGAAATCATAGAATCATAGAATATTTTGCTTTGGAAGGTACCTGCAAAGGTCATCCAGTCCAACCCCTTCTGCAATGAGCAGGTACATCTTCAACCAGATCAGGTTGCTCAGAGCCCCTTCCAACCTGACCCCGAATGTTGCCAGGGATGAGGCATCCATCACCTCTCCGAGCAACTCATTACAGTGCCTCACCACCCTCATCGTAAAAAATTTCTTCCTATATCTAGCGTAAAATTACACCAGTGTTTGTGTTATAATTTGGTATTTTCAAAAAATTTTAAGAAACCTGATCTTTATCAGTTGAGAGAAAATAACAAAGACATTAACTGTTTTGGCTAGGTTTCTACCACTCTTACAAGTCCTTTAGATTGATAAAGAGATAACCTGATTTATTCTATTGAAGTATCCCAGTGTAAAATAATATCTTTTTTAGGAAGTTTTTTCCTCTGTCATGAAGAATAAAGGGACAGGTGTGAATAAATAATAAAGTAAATAAAAAGTTGTGAATAAATAACAAAACCTTGATTGCTACTCACTGTTGTAGTCATAGTAGAAAGCTGCTATATTAAGACATAGGAAGCTTGACAATGCTGATTAACTCCGTGAGTGCGTCTAAACACTGTACAATGTTTATGACTACAAAATCACATTAGCAGTTCACTTTCCATAAATTTAACTTTACTTTCCAACTAACTAATTATGCATATTAGTTTGGCATCTTCATAAGAAGAGAAATGGAATATATTATACTTCAGAAATTTTACTCCGGAGTGATTTTGTGCCAAAACTAAAATGCATAACCATTACTCTTCTTAGAGTAAATTTAATGTGCTGTAACAAGAGCAAAATTCAAATAGGTCAGTATTTATGGTGATTTTTTTAGAGATTTTGTGAATTTTCTGCCCTAGAATAGACATTGAAATTATAGACTCAGTGGGACAGAATTGGAATAGATGCATGCTTTTTGCTCTGAATAGCGAATCAGATTCTGTGCAAACTTTAAATTCAAATGCATCGTGCCTGTTTTGGGGATGGGATGCTTAAAGACGACTGAATGGAGAGAAAGTAGTAGTGTAGAAAAGAATAGGAAAGACTTCCATTTCTGAATTGTTTTTTCACTTCACAGTGATTAGCTAATATGATGGCAATAAGAAACATGTTTTTTTTTCTAGAATTTCTTCACAGTTACTGTGAAGAAAAGCATATATTGTCATCTTAAGGTAGCTCTCCACTGGATAAATGAAACCCTTTCTTCACAACACAATGGGTCAAAGAGTATTCCTAAAAGAATATGTTACACGTTGCTTTTGTTCATCTTTTCATCTCTTCTTCAGATGAGATGCAGCATTCTCAGCCTGGGTAGTTAGCCTAAATTGTTCTTACTGTACACTTAAATTTTGTATAGCAATTCACCTTAAACTTAATTGTTTCTTTTCTTGAATATCTGAAGACTGATATTTGAAAGGGGCAATCTGCTTTCAGTTACGTATATTAGAAGAAGATTTTGCTCTGTGATTCTATACATCTAACATTTGTTGACTATTTATTTTCTAGGGTTTTTTTTAAGATTATCTAGACACCCTTACCTTCACCACTCAGCACTTCAGAAAGAATAAAAGTCTGGAAAAGATTAGATTTGATTCTTACTTCCTCTTCTTGTTTGCTAGCCATCATGCTTAACATAGAGCTTTTATTACAGATTTTTAGTGTTTAGTAGAAATTTAGGCTTTAAACACATTTAAATGTCATTTGACTTCGTGTTTCATTTAATCATTTAATTTTGGGGAGAAAAATAGCAAAACAACTTTGTACCTCAGTTTGCGCTATGACAATAGAATCTTACCATATTTTGTAGAGTATTCAATGAGATCTACATGATATGTTAGAACCATATAGAAAACATCTTTGAAACAAAAGTTGATTCTGTTATGTGGTACACCTTTTTGCACCTTTTCACTTATCAACTGATTTTGACGACCTGCTCAATGATTGTGTTAAAGATTCTTATTTTTACAAGCATTAATATTTATTTTAGTCTCGAAACATTATTATTCAAAGTGGTATATTTGCAGAGCTCTTAATTGTAAGCTATAATTTAACAAACAACTATCGAAAAAAAATTAAATAGAAAGAAATCGCAAAAAATTTACCACATAAGAATCTTTGCACTGTTTTTGGATGAGTTCATATCTGTTTTTCACTGTGCAGTGACTTGTTTATTTCATATGCTGGTTTGGTGGCCTGAGCTAAACTGATAATAACTGTTTGCTTCATCTGCTTCTATCAATTATTTCAAATATTCAAAATGGTACCAATCAATGTAGAACTTTGTACCCTGATTTCTACCTTGAAGAAAACCATAATTTTCCTCCCTGTCTCTCTCATCTTGGAGAGAGTCCTAAGGGATTGATATCTAGTCCTGAGGCTTTATTCTGCAGTAGAATGACTGGGAGAAAAAGCAAATCCATTTGGCAGGTGGGATATGTTAACTCAGAGAGGAAATCAAGCAGCCTGGTGACCGATCTTATCTTCCTCTGAAGAGACTTTTCTCTAAAGTTTGATTTTCTGGGTTTCCTTCACCACATTCCAGACAACAAAAGGTAATTTATAGGAACTAACATTTTTATTTTCATTTGAAGCTGAAGTTGATGTGTTTTATAGACTCATAAAGTAAGCAAAGTCGGGACACTGACTGGAACTAATGGCAGTTATAAATTTACACTGTTTAGGACTAGTGTAATAGTGGACTACTTTATGTCACTGTTTATAGTTAGGACACTATGGTAGACTTAACTATTTATAAACATATGTACAGAAGGTGGATACGCACTAGGCTATATGATGGTCATTAAAGGTTATGTGATTTTACACATTATACTTGCAAGTTCGGTAGTTCTCTTTACATTTGACTTGATTGCTGTATTTCTTGTTGCACGATATAAAGTCCAGGAAGCAAATGTAGCATGGGAAGAAAACTTAGACTGGGGTTTTTTGAATGTGGACAACATAAAAAATTTACATAGATATTTTCTTTTAAAAGGTTAGATTAAATGAAAGTGGCAGAAAAAAATTTCCTTATCAGAATTTGCCAAAACACTGAGACTAAGAAATTGCAATTGATTTCAACCCCAAATTTGCACACTGAAATCCCAGAAAAATGATTACTACTGTTGACCTGCATTCAATTCTAGCCAAAATTTTTTGTAATGACATACATTAATTTATATTTTTCCTCTGCAGAGAGTTTTCATATCAATATCTTTTATGATATTTTTGAAGCTATCTGAGAGTGAGAAATAGAATCTCATCACTCCAGCACTAGAGTACTTAAATGTATATTTTTCTGAAGTATGATTATACAGTCCAGTTGATTTTCTAGAAAACCTGAGGAGACTTGTTGCTTAAATTTCTCTGTGCATATGTGGTTATGAACGTATTTGTGCATATAAAATAATATGTTAATATATATAATAATAACTGTTTGTGTTTTACATTAAAGAGTGATAATAAACAGAAGTACTTGAATGTCAGACTCAAATAACAATGAATTTGGACTCCTATAAGAGTGTACTGAAGATCACTTTCTAGGCACGCATTTTTAGTTTTGAATTTCAATGACACCTTTTCTCTGCTTTGTTTTTTCTTCTAATGAAATAAGTATGATGCCTTCAAGTGAGAGGGCTTCCAAGTGAGAGATGATAAAAGATGCTCAACTACTCTGCAATGTGCATATAATTAAACATTAGATTAGTGTTTAAAAATATTTCTGTGTTTTTGATTCTAATCTACTTCAGGAAAAATGTATCATCTTCTTGAATGCTTTTTGCTACTGTATTGAAGCAATCCCTCTTCAATTATGTGTAGATATTTGACTACATATTTATGTTGAATTTAAAATTGGAGGATAAATAATAGTTGATGCTTCTCCTCTAAAATATTACAGGCCTAGATGCTTTTCTTCACATCATAAATATTTTAAACATATTTATTTTTATATATTAGGTGAAAAACAAATAGGATTTATATAACATTTATTTTTATATTTTTGTAATTTAAATTTTAAAATTTACTGAGGGAAGAGAGCAGAAATTGGAATAACATAAATTTACCTTAGGTGTTTGAAGTGGAATACACTCTATGCAGATTTTAAATAGGAGTATCTGTGAAGGTATGTGCATGTGTGTTCGGTTAACAAAAGTTTATGAATGAAAAGAAGCAAGCTTTATTCCAAGACCAAAATGTCTTGAAAATCCAATCTACCATTATGAAATGTGATGCACTACTTAGAAGTTAAGCATTCACAATACAGTGCTATTAATTAAAAAACTGACTACATGACTCTATGACATGTATTCTGAGATGACAGGTAACTACTTATTTCAGAATAAAGCAAATGAGGATTGCTTCTGACAATATTTTGTTGCAAACTTGCTCTATTTCACATTTAAATAAATCCCTAGGAATGCTGGGGCTTGAGCTGCAAGTCAGTCCTTGGAGAGCTGTTTTCCAAGGTCTTTGAGAAATAAGTAATAGCTGTCAAACAGCTCATATGTCATTGTGTTGGGTGCAGATGTCAAGATTATGGTAGCGCTGGAAGCCTGCAAGAGTAGTGTATTGTTTCCCCTTGTTGAACTTCAAGAGGTTCTTTTCTCTAACCTGCTGAGGTGCCCTGAATGGCTGCAAAACCATTTGATATGGCAACTCCTCCCAGTTTTGTGTCATCTGCAAATGTGCTGTGGATGCACTCTGTCCCATCATCCAGGTCACAAATGAGGAAGTTCAACAATATTTGACCCATTAGTGACTCCTGGAGCACACAACTAGTGACTGGCCTCCAGCTGGACTCTGTGCCACTCATCACCACCCTCTGGGCCTGGCAATTCAGCCAGTTTCCAACCCACCTCACCGTTCACTTATCTAATTTGTACTTCACCATTTTTTCAGTAAGCACTTTATGGGAGAAAATGCTTCATGTCATGCTGTAGTCAGGATAAACAATGGTCGCTGCTCTTCCCTCATTTCCCAGGCCACCATTTGTTACGCTGTAGAAGGCTATGAGATTGATCAAACATCCTCTTCAGTTTTATAGTTAATCAGTTGTGTCTGCTGGGGAAACTTCTTTCAGTTTCTTTCTCCACATATTTTTCAAATTTTTTTTTGGTGGAAGTAGAAAGTGTCCTGTAAATATTAGTATCGTTTCCTTGAGTCTTTTGGCCAAAACTTTAGGTTCATTAAAAAAAAAAAAAAAAAAAAAAAAAAGAACATATAAGGATTAACATAATTATACTTTCCTAAAGCTAATGGAAATCAATTAAGTGATGTAAACACAACTACACAGAGTCTTAAATACCATTTAATAGAAATATGAATTAACAGATTTAATGGAATTAAATGAAGTAATGGTAGCTTTAGTAGTCTCCTGATAAAAGAAGGGAAGGAGAGACATATGCTCTGAAACCAAGTTTTGTAGCTTTTTTGGTGCAATGTGGAGAGTGCAGGACAGTCAATTTATTCACTCTGTTTTTCAACTTATGGCTTCTTTAAATAAAGTAAGATCACTAAAATTGGAAATGTGTGAATAACAAAATAAGGGATAATATTGGTCTCTTCAGACTGTTACTTAAGTTTTTACTTTACCCTAACAAAGAAGTTGTTCAGAAAGATATGAAAAAATATTATGCTAATCAACTTAATGATTTATTCCATGGATTTACTTAGTAAATAGGAAAAAAATAAAGGACCTTTTGGCAAAGAAATGTTGCATGCATATAGAAATGTTTCATCACAGCTGAAATACTTGTTATGATTGTTAGCCTTTCTGTCTCAAAACTATTTGCTTCTATCAGAACAAAATGGACAGGAAGTGAATACATGTCAATCTTCCTTCTTTGTAGTGTGTGGAAAATAGCAAGCACAAATAGGGAGTGAAGGTTCACTCATTCAATGCCATCATTATGCTGGACTTGCTGGTTGTTATGTGTCTGATAGAACTATAGAAATGTGAGCAATTAATTCCTTCAATTTCTGTGATGAACCACAAGGCTTTTCATTTTGAATGGCTTTATAATAAGGTATCCAAGGTAAAACTACTTTGAGTATTATTTCCTTCAAAATAGTGAAGGGTAATTTGAGATAATTAAGTCTTAAAGAATGTACAGAACTATATTGGCCTATTAGCAATGACTGGAGACTGGATCAGAAATGTAGAATGATGATAAACCAAAATATCTGGTCTTGCAGCGATGACTGAGCAATCAATAAGCTACTTATATGCCATTTTGCAACTAATCTTGAGGTGTAACAGATTTTTGCTCAGTATGAACTTGAACTACCAAAATTATTTTCCCAAAAATTTTAGTTATCTTTTTATGCACTGTATGTAGAACTTAATAAATACATTTGAAAACAATTTCTTCAGACTTAAATTTGTCCATTTCATTTGTCATCTTCCCAACAGCTGACTGGTTTTGTGTTCTTTGCGGCTACCTCAAATGGGTTTAGCCACTGTTATCAGCACAATAACTCAGCTGATCATAAATATATTGTGAAGTTCTTAAAAGGAGCTGCTTCCATCCAATTTTGCTTCCATTTCTTTTTTAAATACAGATCATAGAAAAAATATGGCATATATGAAATTAAGAAATTGTAGTAAAATATGGTGATCTATGTACAATTAAATTTTAGGATTTTCTTTCAGCATTCAGAAAATTATGTGAATATTATAAATTCAAAGAGTCCCTCAGGTGACTCTAAAACTCTCAAATTGACATATGAATACAGAACTTCCCAGCTTTGGCCTTAAAATGATCACTGAATTAACTACAATGATGATAGCAGGTTGTGTTGAGACTGAAAGTATCAGAATTGAAAGATGTGATTAGTAAAATTCATCTATGGTCATTTTGGGAATAATTTACTGTCGTGGCAGGAAAAGAGGGTATATTAATAAACTAGGATTTCATACAGAAGAAAGTCAATTTTATGAGCTATTGGAATAATAGAAGGGATGTAACATATAAAGTAAAGTAAAAAAGTATAAAAAGCAAAATTTGAGCTCTTATGGTGCCCATTACCAAATGTGAAAGCTCATCAATTTTTAATAAGATAAATTAATTTAACTATAGGTGTAATATTAAATCCTAGGGTGGTGTTTGATTACTTTGTGAAGGAAATTCTTTGATCTGCTCACCTGGAATCACAGGAGACTGGAACAGAAGTGCTTGGAGTGTTATTTAGCTGTTTTTTAAAAAATGGGGGATCATTTGATGATTTTGATGAAAGTCTTTCTGTGGTGTCCTAACACTTCAAATTGGTCACCTTAGGACAACTGGGCTTTTTTTGATCTGGATAAAATGCTTGTGTGTTTTTTTTTCTTTTAAATTTATTTATTTTTTTATTTAGATGGCTTTGGAGTCACAAAGTAATTTCTGTGGGGAACTGAGAGATCAATTGACCCTGTGAAAAAGAAAACCACATAAATGAAAGTTTCTCATTCTTTCATGAAGCTAACAAAACAAAAAATGTAATACTAAAAAAACGAGGATGCTAAAGACATGTCAGTTACCTCAATACTCTTGTCATCTACTATGTTTAAAAAGCTGTAGCATTTGGAGACAATGCTGTCTTATAACCAGGAACTTCATTCAGTGTGCCATATACTTTACAGTTGTTAGTGTATTTATATATAATTTTATGCAAAATCCTGAAGAACTAACACCTAATCTTGACTGTCCCTAGTCTTCTTGGCTATAGAAGGTATTTGCTTTATATATATTTTTTATTTGCTTTTTATGATAGTTTAAAATTTTTAAATCCTTTCTTACATATCTATCATTTCTATATAATGCACAGCGCTGGATGTAGTGCTCCAGTAAGCAGTATGGAAGATTATGCAAGAATTGAAGCCATTCACATTCTTTATCTGTAGTTTTTTCTCATTGAAGGAAAAATATAGTACTCTGTGTAAGTTTTAGACATGTTCATTTATGGGAAGACCATCTTTAAAGTGTCCTTAATGAAAATGTTAACATGTTTACAAATTAGACATTTAGACATTTCTGTATTAAAAAAAACAAAACAACTTTTCAAAAGGTCCCGTTCTATGTGTCTTAAGAATTTTATTTCTTTTTAATTACTGGGAAAAAATTACTTGTTAAAATGAAGAAAAGTGGAAATGAGAATAAGGAATCTACATATTGTGGTGGGATGACCTTGGCTGGATGCTAGGTGTCCACCCAGCCACCTTCCCAGCCGGACTAGGGAGAGTAAGATGGAAAAAAAGTTGGGTTGGGATAAGGCAATTTATTAAAGCAGAAGCTAGGTGACAGCTTGCACATGCAAAAGTGAAGCGAAAGATAACACAGTTTGTTCTCTACTTCCCATCAGCAGCGATGGTTGGCCACCTCCAAGAAGCAGGGCTTCAGCACGCGTGACAGTTCCTCAGCAGGCAGCCATTGGAGACAGCGAATGCCTCCCTTCCTGCTCCTTGCCTCAGCTTTAATATCTGAGCTGATGTCACATGGTATGGAACATCCCTTTGGTCAGTTTGGGTCAGCTGGCCTACTTGGGTACCTTCCCAGGATCTTACCCTCGATTGAGGAAGGAGTGTTACAGTGCTGATGCTGTGCTCAGCAGTAGCCAAAAAACTGGTGTGTTATCAACACCCTTCTAGCTGCCAATGCAAAGCACAGCAATGTGAGGGCTACTGTGGGGAAATGAACTCCAGCTCCATCAGACCCAACACACATGTGCAATAAAAAGTGTTCTAAATGAGTAATAAAAATGTCTTGTCCTGGTCTGTCTGATGACTACAGTCTCTAAATAGGAGTAGACATGTAGTATTTTGTTATCTTAAGCAGTAACATGGTTTCATGATGGCCTAATATCAGAACAGAGGATTACATCATCCAGATTCTTATGTTGTTCACAGTTGTTATGAAAGCTTAGAAAATTCTTAACCCGTGTTTGCAAAGTAATTTTTCTAAATGAATGCACAAGGCCTTTGTATGGTGATTAAGTATGAAAAGGGTTAGTGTGGCTAGAGCACATCTTTCCGAGATGGAAATCATAGGCCTGTGCAGGTACACCTTGAAGTTCTGAAGAACTGTGGAATCGCAATAGTTCTGAACTATCAGTTAAGTGAATTTCTGCTGAGAAGTGTGCTTGAGACAATATTTATTGAGACAATATTTAAGGTCCCTTCCAATCCAAGCCATTCTATGATTCATTCTACGATTATTGTAGCAAACTGTTCAAATGTAATTGAAAGGCTGGTGATACAAAGGTGTACTTATTTGTCATGGTCATGTGTAAATTTTGGGAACAATGTGGTGGAAGGAATGGTAATTGCCATGACGGCTTCTAGAAAATAATGCTTATATCTCTTCCAGAAAACTCATAGTAAGTCCTTTTTTCCAAAGTCTCTTACAATGGCATATACCTATTCTGTCAGTAAGTATAGAGAAAACTCTTAAAATTATTTATACATCTTTTCTTGTTAATTTTTTTTTCCCCTTTCTTTTCTGGAGAGAGTTCTGAGAGAGGAGAGAAGAGATTGAGATGTGTAGGGGGATTTTGTCTCCTCCTGTCATCTAGGGAAAAAAATACTCAAGAACATTGAATATGTTCAATTTGAGAATCTGGTTCAGATTAGCTATTCATTCTTCTGCATTTGAAAAATTGAAAGTGCTTATTTCAAGTGTCCTGTGAGGTGGCTTACCTCACAGCCCAAGTTCCAGGAAGCCATGGAGGTATATTGAGGGAGTGGGGTGCTTTGGTGGTCACAGATGCCATCTGTCCCATAACTTGAGGTGCTTTGTTTGACCAACGATATGTGTGTGGGTAGATGCCCCTCCACACAGTTTGCCACAGTGGGAACCCTTGTTTGGATGTTGCCATGGGAGTTAGGTGCTGAAAAAATCTCCCGGAGCAGTTAATTAGGGGTGAGATAAGAAAGGGTTTATTATGCCAAGGCAAAGATGTTACAAGACGCGCGCAGGCCGTGCCTGAGATGTTACATTTTATAATACCATCCATCCAATCCCAAATGTGTCCACCCTGTGGCCTTTACTCTGGACTGCCTCGGGTCCACCCCCTGAAAATGGGTCTGGGGGCTTTTACTTCATCATCTTCACCATCTTCAGAGCACAAAGGGTACATAGTTACCTAATTCTTGACCGTATTCTGTGGTTTAGGCCCTGATATGCTGTTCTGCCAAACAATCTGGGCCTTGCCCTGACAAAAGACTAAACATTTCTGCTGTATTCGGGGGTAGGAGTGATATAGGGAGCATAGAATGGGGTAAGAGGGTTAAGGAATGTGTAAACTAAGGGTGCTAGAGGGAAAGGGACAAGGGAGGGAGTGAGGGATGCTGCTTTTAGAGTCTACTTCCACTACTTATAAAACTTACAAGTATTAGAAAAATAAAAAACCATTAGGGGCTTAGAAAAATAAAAAAACATTAGGGGCTTAAGGCATCGGGATGCATTTCTTAGGATGGACTAGCCAGACCTTGCCAGGCCTTGAGCCAGGGCATTCTGCTTCTCCATTCTGTACTTATCTCATGGCAAAGTCCTTCTGTAGTCTTGACAGTCTTTGAGACAGGCAATTGTGTAGTCCTTACAAACTCTGGACCTTTTATTTTCTCAAACATTTTCATCACATCTTACTTGAGTTCTTTTTGTCATTCTTCTCATTCTTCATCCCTCTATCCCTCTGCTCCTTTTACAGCTTTTTTTTTCTTCCTTTTTTTTTCTTTTTCTACCAGTTTGTTCACAGGAACACCTTGTAACATCACCGTGACTGGAATGCCAAAGACTTTCTCGGTGAAACTATATGTCTAAATACTTAGAGATGGTGATTAGAAAAACTAATGATCTTCTGGATTTCTTTAACCTCCCTGAAACATTTTGACATGTAAACCTTCCTCTTACTTGATTACAAAACTGAAAATTAAAGGTTATGCAGTGGTTCATTTTCACACATTTTAGAATATAGAGTGGACAAGTTCTTCTGAAATGCAATGGTTTCCTGCTTCCCTAAACTCCCAGAATCCATTTTATGAAGCTTTCTTTTTGTGCTGGGAATTGCTCTGGTCAAAAGAAATTCACATGGTTTCTTTCCTCTTCTAACCAAGAAAAAAAGTCTGTAATTCTTAAAATTATTCAAACAAAAATCGTCAAAATCAAGCTTCTCCCATAAGGCCTTTATTGTCTAAGTGTTACAAATTCTCCTTCTGTCTCTCAGCATATTGCTGCTCTGCTGCTGTTTCTATGTGTATTTTGACCTACATGACCTTGCCATGTAGTCACACCGTTTTAACTCTGCTAAAGTTTTGATGCAAGATTGTTCTTTTCCACATCTGCTCGCAGCGCGGTGAATCTGTTGTTATTCCGTAATGAGAAAAATACATATTTTATTCCAATGTTTTTGCTTTCCCTTAGAGAAAGAATTTTATATTAATTTAGTTCTTCTGCACTACAATCCTTTGTTCTATCCTTTTTCACTTGGTTTCATGTCTCTGCTCTGAAAGCTGTCACCCTTATTTCAAAGTGGTCACCCTAAATTTTGCTAAGTTCTACCACCTAGCAAAATGTTAGCTCCTCTTTGAGCTGCCAGAGAGTTAAACCAGTGGTGTGTAGACAAGTATGTGCATAGTTATAATAGTTAAGCTGTTTGGAAATTACCTCAACAACTGCAGTTATGAAGGAGATTGCCTTGTTCTAGGATGCAATCCTGGCCATACGCAGTCTCACCTATTGAGCAGTGCAAAAAATGAAGATGCTCCAGGGTCTGCACTGTGAAATCAGAGTAAAATCTCTGGAACAGTCTGTGGAGCAGCATAAGCCAGCAAGTATTTTGTGCAAAGTCAGGAAGCTTAGTAAAGCTGTACTTGAACACCTGCTTTCTATTGTTGCTCATTAATTTCACTGCTACAGGAGAAATGGTAGCCTTACTGGGTAGCCACCTGGTTTAAGGCAAAAATAGCTTTCCATGCAGAAGAATATGAATGCAATCATATGGGAACAGCAGCTAGGATGTTTGTCTGAAAAAGATTTTCTTCCATACAGCTATATGTGTGAAACTGAGTTTTAAAAGAAAGTTTTAGGATGAAAAGATTGAATTGAGCTTATAATTAATGCCAGCAGTATATGATTTCTGATTCTAAGATGAGTGATGGAGTTAGCATGAGTAAATGCCTGTGTTAGCAAATACTCTTCTTTCTTGTAATTGAGCCATGAGTCATTAAAATTATGGTGTGCTATAAAACTTAATTAGCATTAAAGTATTCTCTCAGGTGATATACATTTTAACAATACTGTATTAATAGTCACACCCCACAAGTCTATTACAAATTTCATGGTTTAATTGTCCCTTCCTAGTTTTTAGAACCTGTCTGGACTGTCCATTCTTTGGCAATGAGTGGTAAATTTCTCCAGATTTTAGTAAGTTTCTGCATGAAGTAGTTTTGCATTCGGTTAATATCTGTCTAAATTTTGGCTGTCAGAAAACAGATAGTCCTGAATAGTCTGCATGGACTTATGAAGGCTAAATCATGCTTGACGTAATTGCTTTCTACATTGAAATGAGGAAGAGGAAGCAAAAAGAGTGGTTCATGCAATATACCTTCATTTTAGTTAGATTTCTTATGCCATCTGTCACAGTATTTTCACTTGGAAGCTCATGAAATATGTGCTGGAAATAAGGATAATTAAGTAGACTGAACATTGTCTGTATCTTCTTGTGTAAAATGTAACAATCAATGGTTGAACATCTCTTTGGTGGCTGGTAAGAAGCAGAGTGCTCCAGGGTTCTATACTGAAACCTAGGTTATTGAATATCTTTATCACTGGCCTACGTCATGAGACAGACTCAGTTTTATCAGATTTGTGGATGACAGCAAATGGGGTGAAATGAATGACATAACAAACTGTCAAACTTCAATACAGAGAGACCTTGGGAAAACTGAGGGTTGGGAAAACAGAAACCTATTAATTTCAGCACAGAAGAAATGCAAAGGTCTGTACCAGCAGTAGAATAATCCGTGCACTAAAGGCTGGGAACTGACTGACAGAAAACAGTTCTGCTGAAAAGGAACTGGTTATTCTTGTAGGTGTCAAGCTGAATATGAATCAGCAATGTATTCTTATCTTAAAGAGGGCAAACCATGCACTAAAATTCCTTGAGGTGAGCATGGCTAGTAGCTTCGAAGGAAGTTACTCTCTACTTGACACTGATGAAGACACACATTGACTATTGTGTCCAGGTGTGGCCCCCTGCTTTAAGCAGTGTTGAGTAGTTGGAGAGGGTCCATTGGAGGGCTACTACAGTGATTTGAGGTACAACATCCCATGAGGTTGATGACAGTAGGCTTGTTTATTCTAGAGAAGAGGAGCCTACAAGGGTGGTCTATAGCTACTTGAAAGTATCACAAAGGTGGTGGACACAAACTCTCCTCTTCAGTGGCAAATGATAAGGAGGGAAAAATAGTCTCAGATTGCATCTTTTAAGGTTCATGCTGGACACCATGAAAAAAAATTTACATAGGAGAATAGTTCTTCAGTGGAACAGGTAGTGGCGTCTTGATGCTAGAGCTTTTCAAGACTTATTACATAAAGTTCCAGTTGAATTGTTGATGGACTAACTTTGAGCAGGAAAGTGGACTAGAGGTGCCTTCCAAATAATATTTTATGATTATGGGAATTTTACTTCTGTTACTAACTAGGTCAATGACAAAAAATATTTTTAAATTTTATGGTCAGAAATAATTCTGCCTACTGTATTGCTAGGCAAGGCTGTGTTTGTTTGATAATATGCTATAGATTCATTAAGTGAGAAATAACTTCCTATTTGTTGACTGGGAACATTGGTCATGGTTCTGCTTTGAGATCTCTTACATTATCAATATTTTAAAGACTTTTTCCAAGCCAGGGTTACTGTTACTGGAACAAAGCTCTACAGCTGAAAACAATTAAATCCCTCCCCATCTTACCTTTTTCCCCCTCTTTCTAACTGTGTCAGTTTTAGATCACATTAAATCTGAGATACTTACTAAAGTCATAATTTTGCTGAAGCTCCTCAATGTGTCATGAAAAAAAGTAAAAAGTAAACATGTAAAAAATCGTATATGTTTATTTTTAACTGAAGGCTTGATGCAGAGAATGAAATATGGAAGACTGAGATAAAATATGGAATCATTCCATATGAACACAGGTGGTTTTACCATACACGTCCAGTAAAAAAAGAAAAAAAATTCCTGCAAACTGCTTTGGAGAAGTTTCAACCCATGAGGGAGAAACGTGAAGGACATCTATGTGACAGTGATAGATCCTAGGGCAATATAAAATTCTTCCACTGATCTCTACTGCCGCTGGTCAGGGTATAGAACATGCTTTGATTGGCTCCCTAACCAAGGAGTTCGCTCTACTGAGATAAGACTATAGCTGGACTACAAAGATTTCTTAAGACAGTTCTTCAGGGTAGAATGAGGCCTCTGTTTGTCCAAATAAACAGATGCTAAATTTCATTGCCGCTATGCTGTGCATTTTTTCTGTATCAAAGTTTTTCAATGAACCTCCTTCTGGACAGTCACAAATATTAGAAGAAAGGAGTGGCACCTTTTAAACATGATATTCACTTACTTACTCTAATGTGCAGAGCATGTGAAAGCACATGGTATTGGTTCCTGCATAGCTTGGAAAGACTATGTGCTGAAAAACCAACTGTTATATCAGTTTTACTATTTATGTCAATCATAACACCCTTAAATATGAGTGAGCTGTAGTACTCATCAGTTTTGACTTCCATCAATACAACATTAAAATGTTTTGCAAGCACTCAATGTAATATTAATGACAATCAATAATAAATAGGTTTCAGAATGCATTTGAAAAATCTTTCTGAACTGTAATCGGCACCTTTCTTTGCCCAGCCACCGGAGGCTTTGGAAGACCTTGAGGTCTCTTTCTTCATGTGGAAATTGTCAAGTAGTATGAGTTACATATGCTACTACTATTGTATGCTTGCTGTCCCACACTACTTGCTAATCACTTTCCATTATAAAACACAGTTATAAAATCTGTTATAATTTCTCCATGAATATTACATTTTCTTTTTTTTTTTTGCAATTTCCTGCTTCAAGCCCTGGTAGCTTCTACAATTCAGACAATGATGCTTGAGACATCACTTTCAGTTTCAGAAGCCATCTTTTTGCCTTCATACTTCACAAATAGAAACAGTTCATTCATACCTTAACCTCATTTTGGAATGGATATGGGAGGATTGCAGATAAAATGCATTAAGTACTGATGGCCATTTAACAAGACGTGAGAGACTTTGGGATACATACTAAGGACCTAATGTCTATAGGGAATTACAGACTCCCACAGGGAATTGCATGAACAGTATTATATTTTTTTGTGGAGTGGATCCTGAGATATGACCAGACAATGGTGCATGATCAAGATGTAGATATATTTTGTAGTAATATAGATGTCTCTCTCAATTCTTTTCCCCTTCACTAGGAATACCCAGAGAAATTGTATTAGCATAGCTTCCTGTTTACTTTTTGAGACTTCATTATGCTGTCTCCTAATTTAATAACATCTTTCTGTGTTGCCTAACACAGGGTAATATTCCTTTTCCTCCATACTGTTCCCTTATTTGCTATTGCACTACACTCTGGGCAATTCATTTGTTATAATACACTGGTACTTGTATTCAAAGCCTATGTTTGACTCAGGAATCCACCTTTGTCATAACTGTCCTAGAAATAACTTAAAAATACCTTGTGGAGTTGGTTGGTGTAAGTGCATTTGTGCTGAATCTTTTAAATGCCATGATAGAGAACGCATATGCACATACTGTAGATGGGAACACCAAGGAATTGTTTTAATATGTGAATGTACTTATACTGACAAAGTCTTCGATTGTTATTATAATAAATATAATAAAAAGCACATAAGGAAAGCTGGAAAGCTGGCTGGAAGATGGCAGGCTATCTTCCATTTTCATGTTGTAAACTTTGGAGGAGGTTACAAAGAAAAGACATATGATGGCGTAGTTATGGTAGTCTTCCTCCTAACATTCATTGTAATTCATACCTTACCAAATCTAAAGGTAAATTTTAAGTTTCTACTTAAATAGTAACTTCTATGATCAAACATAGCTGATGTTTCATCATACTTGGTTGCTATGGAGATTTTATTTCACCAGTAGGAGAGAAACAATTAATCTATGGTTTTCACTGTAGCCTTAGTGAGTAATGAATTAATAATATCTGACCAATAGAACAGATTTTAAGATCCTAGTGCAGCTTTACAGAAATACAAATGTTTATGGTTCACCACTTAGCACTAATATCTTCTGAACAGGACTTTCAAATTCTGCCATTAAAAATATATTATTTTCGTAAATGCTTTTGGTATTGATTTTGAACTTCAACGGAATTCATCAAACAACTAGGAAACTACTCTGTGGCACCTGGGTCAATGATTTTTTTTCTCCTCTTGTCTGTTCTGTCATTTGTGTACTGAAGATTTTTGTGTTCTCTGATTTTCCATCAACAGGGATACCAGAAGTCATCTGAGCCTTCACAAGATATTTGTAATAGTCCCTTTCTTGTGTGATTGTCAATTGTTCTATGATCCAAAACTAGAATAAATAATGTTTCACTTAAATATAGACAAATTTAAAGTTTTCTAAGAGTAATGTTAAGTTGTATCTATGCAAAAATTTAAGACAGAAAGTGCTGGAACTTCTTGCCAAATTGACTTAAAGTGTTAGTTTCTGAAACTGAATAGTTTTTGCCCGTGGTGATACCCTTGAATTTGTTTGTAAAGCTTTGCATTTAAAAATATAGGTTGTATGAGGACAAAGACATAACCAGAGGAATAATCCTTTGCAAACTCTTAAAATACTCGTAATGTGGAAGGTTTCTGAAATTGTTTCATGAATTTGTAAGGACCTACTGGAAATATGGAACTGTAGTTCTTGGTTGAAAAAAAAACTTGTCTTCAGTTGCTTACTTGAGAGTCTTTAAAAAATTGTAGTTTTTCTAGTTGAATTTTGAATGGAAATTAATTCCATATTTCATTAAGAATTCATTTCCAAACAGGAAAAATCCAATCTTCTTCAAAGCCACTCTTTTCACTTTTAAATGCATTCTCATCACTAAATACAGATCACTAGATTTAGCTATTTTGATAGAAATAGAATATTGTTTTGATTCTTATTATGTTTTGTATACCACTTTTTGGTGTGGTGGGAGGTGGTGAATAGGAAAAATACATTTCTTTAAAAACTAGGTAATCCAAATCATAGAATACTTATATTTTCCTTCAGAAGAACATGTGTCTTGATTTTTCTCAGTGTTGTTCTTCATAATGTTAATTCCATTCAGTTATGCAGTTTCCAAGATGCCCTACAAACAGTTTGAAATTATACTATGAGAAAGAGGGGAAAATTTTGATTTGGAGTAGGACCAAATGATGAATACTGTGGTTTATTTTGCTTATTTTTGTGATTGACTTAATCTGTTGAAATCTTCGAAAAAATATGGGCTGAGTCTCCCTCAACATCAGAGAGAACAAAACCTACAAAGAGACTTTTGGAATTTGGTATATTACGTCTGTGTTCTGATTGACTTTAGCTATGACTTTTGCATATTTATGTGCTAGAAAACAGAGAAAGCAAGTGATTTTTCCTTCAAGTACTTTAATTGCCATTGAGGTGGCCAGCTCGGTACAGCTAAATGACTGGAAACAGTCATGTGAATGGAAAAGGTGCTTAGAAAATGTTTTATTAAAGATGGCAGCTGTCCCAGTGCTCTGTTGGCCACTACTATTGCAAGTGAACCCAAATGTGGGAGCCACTATTATTTTTGTCATCACACAGCCTGGTGAAAGATGCATTGCTGTTCCTAGTGAGTTATAAAGGCATATTCCTAAGCTTAGCTGTCCTGCCTGAGGCACACGCTTGGGTTCCAAGACTCAACTTGCTTTTGTCAGCTACCTGTACTTGGAGAGCTTTTCATCCTTCAGTGGCAGCTGCAGCCTCTAGGATGAGCTCTGATGTACCTGAATCTCCATTTGAATTCCTTGAGGGATTATAACCATTACTGAATAAACAGAAGGCTCACATCTCAGCAGTCTTTGGTAACATCTAGATTGGCCATGACCAACTGACCACAGTGTAAAGCCATATGAAGTAAATGATTGTGCTGCTAGGATACGAGTTTTCTGTCATCAGTTTACTCAATGTAAACTAAGACTGAATTTTCCAAAAGGTTTTGAACCAAAACATTTTTCGAGACATTGTGCTACTTCTCACTTAATTTCTCAGAAATTTTAGCATTAATTCCATGGAGTTTTTATTTCAATGTTCTTCTCTTTCTATAGGTAGAAATATACCTCATTTTAAAAGAGCACCCCAGTTTGTCTTGGCTTTCGTTGTGTTGGTTGTGCAATGGAATTCTTGCAACCTCTCCCACTAGATTTCTGCCTCGTCTTGTAAAGTACTGTGGTGGTTTGAGACCACCACAAAAATACAAAATCCAATTTCCAGGCTTCCCCCACCCCTTCCCACAATTTATCTCAACACCGAAGAGAAATTTTCAGGCAGACACCTCTATGGGGGAAAAGGTGAAGTATATATACATTTATTTTACACAAATAAATACTATACAAGCTAAAAACAGCCATATATATATTATTATACACTTCTATCAGTCTCTTTAAGCCTCTCCCTTTAACTTTAGTCCAGGAAAAGCCCTTAGGCTGATAGGTACTGCAGTCTTTCTCTCGTGGGAGTGTTCGGGGAACTGAAACACTCCCTGCACCAACCTCCAGCTGTTTATATTCTCTGTATGCTATTAAGCTTTAATGGGAATCAACCTTTCACTTCCTTTTTTGAAAAAATGCTGAAAACTTTCTTTTAAAAAATATCAGTCGCCGAAGGAAAGAATTTCACTTTTTCTTCACTTCAAACCTATTTTCTAAAATAATGAAACAAAATTGCAAAAGTAAAATAAATCCTTTTCCATCAGGAAAGTTAAGGATGTGCTTGCTATAGAGAGAGTTTTGTTTAATTCTGATTTGCATGCTTTGTGAATCTAAATCTAACTTTCTATGAAACTGATACTTGCCAGTAAAACTGACCAGAGTCCATTCTGCCTCTTTCCTACACATTCTTACTACATGTAAAATTAACCACGCCTGTGCCAAGATAGATACCTACCTTGTATAGATATACACAATCTGTTACAAGCAGATATTTCCTCTTCTGCATGCCATGTATACCCACCTGGGAAGTTGTATCTTCTTTTGCCATATCTGTAGAATAGGGTAAAACAAAACAAAAGAGCCCTGTCTCATGGAGGGTTGGCTACTGTTTGTTCTGCTAATAACTTTGAGCTGTTTTCAGCAACCGTTCTATCAAAGGGTTGTCAAATAACTCTTCTCAAAAGAGCAATTATCCAGATGTAGTGCTGCAGATTTTCTCTAGGCATCTTCAGGCTTGTTTCCAGTCTAATAATTTGACATCAGTATGTCCTATTCTGTCATTTAGTGTAATGCTGCCACTAAAGTAGCTACCAATGTAAAGAAACAAATAAACTGTAAGTTGCCAACACCCACAATGTGCATAATAAAAGCTTTGTGGGAGAATGGAGACCACATGAGGAACCAGAAATCAGTAAATCCTGTTATAAAACATATAAAATATTGCTGTATGTATTAAGAACTATAAAATAGTTCTATAAAGTAGTTCTTAATGCTATAAAAATACTGTCAGGAAAAATTAAATCTAAACAAAAATTACTGACACTCACACAGATGTAAAACTAGGTCTTTAATATCTGGGATGACAAACACTTTGGTGCACAGCCTAGGACAGAGAGACTATGAATAAGACAAATAAATGAATAAATGTTTGCAAGCTTTGTTGTATAGGATACTCATGTATTCATTTACTCATTCCTCCAATTCAGTTGAATATTCAGATTTCAGATTTGCTTCTTATATCAGTGAGAGTAAAAAATAAAATTTTTGTGAAAACTCATTGAAATTCTATTGCTGGAAATCCTATTATAAACAAATCCTTGTAAAGGTTACACCTGAGAAAAGGTCTAGCTTATTTTTCCTGAGTTAAAGTGGCTGAAGTGTCACTCTCTAGACCCACTTATCTTTTCCCTTAATAACAGCCCTTTCTTCCTGGAGAGGTTTGTTATCATGATATAGATAAACTATTAATCTCTGTAGCAGTAATTATATATGTGTTTGTAATATACTTATTTATAAAAACTATATTGAAGACAAGATTTGATTTCTGTACAGAACTTTTGTACTATATTATCATTGAAATAATTCTGAGTCAAATAGAGATTAATAAATAAAGGAATTCTGTGTACTTGGATAAAATACAGGTGTTAATATCTTTAACAGAAAAAAAATATTTTGTCCAGCTGATACAGAGCTTTGGATATCTATGCAAATAAATCCCCTAATTTCTTTGGAAAATGGTCTATTTTTTTTCCTGAACTTTTTTTTAGACTGGTCTTCATCTACTCTAGAATCTGGGAAGAGAAAAATGCATATTTATATTAGAATCAGTAAATGGGCTGGTTTGATGTTTCACCAAGGAAATGAAAGAAATACCTCTTTTTGTGACTTTTAATTCTGAAAGGTCACTAGCAGTATCAATAAGGAACCAGGTAATATTTTCTTAAGTAAAACTCAAAGAATTGTAAAGACCACAAGGTTCTCTGAATTGCTTCATTAACTTTTTGCTTTTGGTTTATCATTATCTTTGTCTTGGTTCTTTCAAGTTATTCTTCATTACTGAAGCAGGTTTTAGAATACGTGCATACAAGACTTCACAATTTTTATCATGGAAGTAACAAGGTAGAGCTGTATTTTTTTCTCATGCTTTTCTGTTTTCATTTCAATGCACATTTTCATTTTTGCCTTCCCATTTAACTGCCTCTCTTTTTGGGGAGTTCAGCTCTATTGGACTGCTTCAAATCAGGTACCTCGGTGGGATTTAAGGTTCCAGGTATTATTTTATGTTTTTCTTCTGCCCGTGTATGTGGCATTGTTGTCCCTTTAGAAATGATCTCTGCAACTGTTGAAGCTATTGTACAGATGAAGCTTTATTAAAATGACAAAAAGAAGGCATAATCTTGGCTTTCTAATACAGTTCCTGCCTTTTTTTCAGGGCTGTGTGTGGCCAGACTGAAGCTTGTAGTCCCTTTCCTGCCTCATCAAGTGGCACTTATAGCCCTGTGAAGAATATCTTCTGTTTGTTTCAGTGTAAAACACAGTTTCATTACCTTTGGATTTTGCATTTTTTAATAGGGATGCATTGAAAGCAACATGCATAGTGATAAACCACAAAATAAATCAGTTGGTCCCCGAATTCCCTTCCCTACGGATGGGATGCTACTGATGTCACTTAATTAGACAGTTATAAATGTTGTGTGGTTGTCACTTGCAGTAGTTGAAGCAAAAATTATAGCAGAGCAAAAAAATTCTTCTGTACTGACCCTTGTGTAATTGTACAGTGCAGTTCTTTCTACCTTGATTAATAACCTTGGCAGCAACCATTTGGCCAGATAGTAAAAATTAGTAATAATGCAGCAGTTTTTAAATTTACCATCTGTGTTCTTAAAAAATGACACTTAAGGCTTTATAGTACAGAAGTATGGAGTTTCTTTTGAAAAATTCTCTTCGTTATATTCATAATCCAAAATGCATAATCAAAACTGGTTTTACTCTATAAGACTTCAGAAATGTTGATCAACATTTCAGAGCAGGTGAATTAACATGACTCTCTTTTATCATGGCAGAATAAGAATATATGTAAAACAATGTAAATATTATTAATAATTTGGATTTCATACAAAGTACTTAAAGTTGAATGCAGTGTCAGAGGCTGTACTTTTGTGAATGATATGGTGAGATTTACTGACTCAGAAATGCTCATAGTGGTTATGTATCTTCACTGAACTATAAGCAATGTAATTTTGAACTAGAAGAACCCAGAACTGTATAGAGAAGTTGGTAGACAGATGGTCTGTGCCTTTTTCTGAAGCTATAAAGCAAAATTCCACCCAGCTAGAGGAAGCTTCTGAAAGGAAAACCTTGAGAAGCTTTCCATGTAGAGCTCAAAGACAAAAATTTTAAGAGGTAGGCACAGAAGACAACTCCACATACACTAGGGATGGTTGTCTGAGTGCCCAGGACGGTGGTGTAGTCTTGCTTCTAGGTACTCATCAACTTTGATATAAGTTTCCAAATTCAATCCAGCCTTTTCTGAAGGACTGGGCACACTGCTAGGTCAAAGATCTTATACCTTGAGATTGGAAAAATGAGGGACTAGTTGCCTACTCAGTCACTTTAATGTATTTGGAATCACTTTCTGTGGAAACTGGAAGGAAATTGGTAGGTTCTCGTATACTAAAGTAATAGTACATGAGGCCTGCAGTGGAGGGAAAGTTACAGCAACGGAAGAAACAAGTCTATGTAAAGTATAGAAACCTCTGCTAGTGCTATTGTAGCCTTCTTACTTGGACTGACGCCATCTGTCTTTTCTTCTCTCCCTGCTTCCTCAATCTATTCTCTCAAAACACTTTGCAATTACCTGTGCTCAGCTATCTCAAGCAGGTTACCATCTTCTCCTTTTACAGAAGTTTTACCCCAGTTCAGAGCACAGGATCTAGGGCAAAGCTAATAGGCAGCTTCCCTCCTGCTGCCAAGCTACAACCTCCTAACAGCAGATAAACAATCTTACATTACACTAAACCAAAGCAAATATTTATGTTATGCACAAAAAGTCTTTATCAAGGTAGGCGTAGGTTCAAGAAATGTGTGTATGATGTGTGACCAACTGAACCCTAGGGGTAGAATGTGACTCCCTAAATAAACCACTTCAAGGGAAGAAGGCTCAGAGTCTGTGCCCATAAAGCTCAGGGAATAATGCAGGGTGTGACTGGCCATAGCTACAGCACAGGGCATCAGAGGGAGGCCTTTGTTTTAGACAAAGAGCTGTCAACAGTTCAGCGGATCAGCTGGTGGTATAGATGTTTCTCCCTGAGTTTGTTAAAATGGTGTGTCTCCCTGAGTTAGCCAAACCAGTATGAGGGAAGTGAATACATGGCTCAGCCCAATACAGAGTGTGAAGTAACAAAAGAACTTCAAAAAGAGCAATGGGCACAAGCAACTTTCCAGAGACGGGGAACACCCAGTGTAGTGATGGTAAGTATATTATAGAGACTGGTAATGGGAAGCACATTTTTGCTGAGTGTGACTTGCATTTGTATTTTGATTTCAGTATATTTTGTATCATTCTGTTAAGTTAAAACTCCCATGTAACATCCACTGTCTTCAATCAAGAGAATTTGATGTTAAACATTACACCTTCCACCATGGAATATATAAAAGAGCCTGATCAGAGAGTATTTGACTCAGATAGGACAAGGAAGGGTAGAGAGGAAGGCAGTAATAAAGCTAAACAAAAATATATATTAAAAAAAAAGGCCTATTAGAAAAAGTCATGTAAGAGCTACACTTTTCCAAGATCAATAAATAAGCACATATTTTCCCCCTTTCATGCATGTGATTTTCAGAAAATTGTATACTATAGTGTGAATGTTCTAGAATTGGCATTTTTGGACACTAGGATGTCAGATACTGCCCTTTGAGAGCTCAAAAACTCAATGACTTAGAGAGATGTCTAGAACACCAGTGTTATTTATGAATATCTATTTGGTGGACTTCATTTCCTTTGCCTTCACTCTTACTGAGTATGAAGGACTGGAGTGATTTATCAAAGCTAAGGACCTAATGTTATCCCATGTCTCAGACCTTGAAACTTAAGCAAAATATATATTGAGCCGAACATACACTTCAAAACAGGAAATCCATCTATTCAGATAAAAAGAGTCCCTGCAGCAATAGCAGCTGTTGTGACAACTTGCATAGGTTTTGACAGGTATGGTGTCTGTCTCCAGATAATTCTTCTTCTTTCCCAGAGTGGCAACAACAGTTGACTGATACCTTCTATCAAACACAATTAAAACAATAAAATAAAATAAATAAATAAGGTAGTGGAAATACTTATTGGGAATTATTTAGGTACACTTTCTATTGGTCAGACCTGTAGGTTTTAACAACCCACTACTAATAAAATTAAACAAATTTAACTGAGAGATGTGAAAAGGAAAGCTCTGTTATACATTGGTTGACATGTTATACATTACTTTTCAGTATGGAGAGAATTATCAAAATGGGTGGAAGTAACTCTATTTCTCACAAGTTTTGGCTAAATTGCAATATTCTTAGGACATTGGAGTGATAATATATTTATGCGTTGTGGAGTTCTTATACTATTTTCACAAATGGCAATGAGAATTAACAGGGAAAAAGATAAGCAGATGCTGAGGTGGATTTGTCAAATAGATTTTATTTAGATGCTAGATGAGTGTAATATGAGTATTTCAGAAATCTAAATGGATGCCCACTGATCGTATTTTGTTTGTTTGTTATCAAGTTTTTTGAAGGAGCTAATTCTAACTTCAGTTCAGAGATTTGTGTCCACATGTTGGTGGAGAGTGAGGATAGATGATTAAAATGACAGGTGATAAAAAAGCAGCTATGAAAATCAAAGCTGTATTTAAACCCTGCTCTCTAATAATGAGAAGACTTTCTCAGCTTGTATTAAAAAAGGTTATCAGCAGTTCAGTGAAATGGGTTGAAGAATATTTAAAGCTGATAGTTTACAGTCACCAAAACAACAGAAACCACCACTATATTTAGATCCAAATGAGGCAAAACAACACAGATTGTTTGGTATTTTCCATATTCAACATAAAGTGAATGGATCCTTGTATTAGATGGATCTTTACACATTTTATAACTAAGGGAAGTTGTGTTTAAGCAGGAAACTGAAAAGTAGTTTTCTGCAAGACCAATACAAATCTGCTGGAAAACAAATAGCAGGAATGACTACACTGAGTTGTTAAATCTGTTGATATCACCTGCATAAGGCTATTAGTGATGTTTAGAACACTCATCAGTAAGTAAGCATTTCTCACTAACACCTCATCCGTTGCTGACCTTTAAGTCCCGATTTTCAAGGGACACATTAAAAGCTTACCTTTATTTGCTTCTAAAATTCAGAAACTTGCTTGAGTTATGGATTAGGGTTTGCATGCAGATGTTTAACCTTGACCTGTGGCACCACTAACAAGGTAAGAACATGAGGATTTTCAGATTGCTGCAAATTACAAAGGCAGACATGTTTGTGCAGATGGACCACCCTGACCTGTGGCATCACTAACAAGACAGTGACATGAAAACAGTAGAATACTATAGACAAAATGGGGTACCAATATCTTAGCAGAATTAATAACAGCACAGAAATTAACAGGGTATCCATATCCTAAACACCAGATCATGCTAGCAAATCAAACAAACTAGGGCCACTGGGATAGGAGGAACCAAGGGCATGCTCTATATTTGAGAGGGGATGAAGGCGATACAGGGGAGCTGTTTGAGAGGTAGCATGAAACATATTATACAGTTAAATGAATTTTTGATAAGGGGAGTTTGAAAGTCCCTGTTGAGCAGCTCTGTATCTGATAAATGTAGTTTGGAGTAGGACAATACGTCTGCTTTTTATCAACCATAATTGTGTATGACTTACTTCCAAAGTTGGAGGGGCCTGGGATGCTTTCCCCACTGCTGACAAAGGAACAGCCAGAGGGTATTTCTTGCCATCTTAACACTTATTGATTTTATAATACCTTGTAGTTTTCCCAAACTTCGACTTAAACTTCAGTTCCCCATGCAATTGTGTGCCCATCTATCTAATGTGCTAAGAATCTTATATGTCCCAAGTCATCTTTCTATTTCCCACTGTTACAAATAATCTTTTCTTTCAGATTAATTAATAAAATAAAATTAAACACTGAGCAGTTCTTCTTGCTATATTTATTGATATATTTTTGTGTATATATATATGTAAAATGATAAAAATTATAGTATATTAATATAGAAATAAATGGTATAATAAAATAAAATATAATTATATATACTATAAATACACAATAATATATAAATATAATATAAAACATTTATTAATATATTTCCCATTAGATGTCCCTGGTTTTATTTCAGACTTTCTAAAAAGTTTGTGCATTGAAAAGTAGTCTTTTAAAAATTTGTTAGGTCTTACCAGACTGACTCTTCCCATGTGTCTTAGGACACATATCCTGATTTAGATGTAGTATTTGAAAACATCCATACTCAGCTCAAGCTAATTGAAGTGTCGTAGTTTAACTGCAGACAGTGACTAAGTACTATGCAGCTGCTTGGTCACTCTGTCTGCCACCAGTAATATATAATATACTACTATACATAAGAATAACAACAACAACAACAATTACAACAATAATGTAATGAAAAAAGATATAGCAAAACCAAAAAGTAATAAAACCCAGGAAAGACAAATGACACATAATACTGTTGTTCACCACCCACTGACCACCACTGCTCAGTCCCTGAGCAGTGACTGTCCCTGCCTGGCCAACCCACCAGCTTATATACTGGGCATGACTTTCTGTGGCATGGAATACCCCTTTGGTCAGTTCAGGTAAGTTGTTCTAGCTGTGATCCCTCCAAGCTTCCTGCCAATCTCCTTGATGGCAGAGCATGAGACATTGAAAAGTCCTTGACTTGTGGTAAGCACTGCTCAGCAACGACTTTAAACATCAGTGTATTATCAACATTATCCTCATAATAAGTCCAAAACCAGAGCACTGTATCAGTTACTAGGAAGAAAATTAATTTTATCCCAGATGAAATAAGGAAAATGAACTTTTCTTCCTTTTAAATTAATGTGCTAAAACAACATAACAGACTTCCTGTTCCTTAAAGAACCTTTTCTTTTTTTCCCCTCCTTTCAAGTTTGCCTACGCCTTTGGACAGAATAATTTGGAACTGAGATTTACAAAGATGGGAAAGAAGGACTAGGGGTGTTAAATAAAAATTTATTTCATTGAACTATTGATTGAACTTGTGTTTTGATAGTTTATAAGGTAGTATGTAAGTGACATGCTGATAAGAGGGCTCGCTGTGGAAACCACAGACTTTTTGGGTCAGACTTGCCTAGAAATTTTGGAGTTAGCTATTTTTCCTGTTTTCCCTCACACATTGTTATGAGTTACACTGCACCGATCCTGAGAAGGTACCGGAAAATTTGGTGTGCAATGGGAAGTACTTGAATTTTCAATTTCAAAATAATTGTTCTATTGTAGAGGTATGGAATTTTTCTTGGTTCCATTAGCACTAATGTGCGGTCTCTGTCATGGGAAGCTATTTTTCTTATTGTAAAAATTTATTTGTATTAATGGCCATGGAAAGAAAGACTACTTCATATTCACCCTCAGGTAGATAAACTCTGGGCTTTGTGTGGAGTTTGATATTTTTATGCATTTGCTGCATGAAAAGAAGCTTAGCGTTCAGTTTCAATATGTGCCATCAAGCAGAGTGGTAAGAGGGTTCATAGACGAAGTGTTGACATTAGGGATTTAAGAGCAGCATTTCGCCTAAAACTTTACCCAGTACTGACAGTTAAAGGTTGAATGCATTTCTTACTCTTAAAAGTCTAAACTTTTCAGTCAGCCTGAGCATGTAAGTAGGTGAAAACCTACTTCAAATTCAAATTCAAAATTCAAAGCAACCTTAAATTAGACTGTAAAACTATGAGGTTTTTTTTGGTTTCATCTTTTTTTTTTTTTTTTTTTTTGGTAGAGTGCATTGAAGGCTGTGTATGCAAGAAAACTTGCTACTGAAATTCTATAGGAGATGTTATGAATATTCTTTAACCTCAGTTTTCAAAAATTCCTAGAAAAATGCCATATATTGGATTAAAAGAAGTAAAAGAAATTGGAAAGCAAGTCTTGATTTTTAGGTATACTAGTCTTCACAAGACAATTTCTTTGGATAATTCGGTTTATGTATTCAATAGCTTACTGCACATTTTGAACATTAAAAATCTACAACCAAAACGTGTTCAGACAGAAGCAGAACATATTTAGTAGGGAAAAGAATAATACTGAAATAATTTTTCCACTCACTTTGCCTTATGAAAGAATATTTAATGATCTTGGAAACAAAAAAAACCCATGACCCCTTTAAAAATTATTTTGTCCACAAAATTCATCAATGACAATAAACTTAAGAACAATAACAAACCAAATAATTTCAGTGGGTCTAATGTAGGGCTGTCTGAGCTGAGTAAATTGTGTTGAATATGAGTCTTGAAAATTCATTTACTCCTCAGACATACTAGTCACAGCCTAGCTGATGTAGTTTGCCTGTAGGTGTTAGGCTGAATATAATAACCCTATTGGTGTGACAGCATCCATAGAAAGTCATTTTCATATAGCAAAAACTGAGTATTTGCAGAGAAGACATTAGGAAATAAAAGTATCTTGACACAGTAATTCTCTCCATCTAAGTCAACAGAGTACATGTAACTTTGTTCGTTTTGTGAGTTAAATAAAATTTTACAGGAAATGACTTTTTTTTTTGCACCTGTTGTTCTTGGAAATAGCAGACAGAAGTGCCTGCTCTTCGCTGATCACCATCTAATGTGCAATATTTCCTCCTTCCTCTGGCTTCTAGTCTGTCTTAACAGAAAGGAATGCTTACATTCTGTTTAATGAAGTAGTCCATTAACCCTTATTAGTATAAAGCAGGAGATCATCCCCTTTGGTTTTCTTACAGGTCTTGGCTCCTGTCAAGACAAGTAGGAAAAAGGCTGGATGCTTAGTCAGGGTATGAATACTGGTGTCCTCAGATATTCTGGGTGGTCCATGACAATGAATATCATAGGACTCATTTTCATCACTGCACAAAATTAGCTACGTAATTTCTAATGTTCTCTGATTTCTCACTCGTCACTCTAGAAATGTAATCCCAGGTGTCTCATTCTTATGCAAGCAGATGTGGAGGCTCATAAACTGAATTGCAACCTGAAGAAATGAGTTCTTCTCAGATCTTTTGGTTGCCAGGGAAACTACATGCTCAGTCTGTGTATGTTTACAATAGCTTATCTTCCAAAGCTGTCTAAATTTCCTGTTGTGGCACATGGGACCAGACTAAGATAGAGATATAGTAGGATATGTCTACTAAATGTTATCACTGATTTTTTAAACAATATTTACAAAATTAGGTCATACATTTTGTCTCAGAGTGTGTATGATTTTAACAGATATGTGACAGATCTGAGAAGTATTTAATATACGTTTTGATTCTTTTGGTTACTTTCCTGTGCTCCACCTATAGATCAGTCTCCATTAGAGTACAGTTAGGTTTGGCTGAAATGCCTGAAGAGGTACTTCTCAACAAAAAGGTCTTTTAGGAGAAACTGTGTTTTTCTCCTCCAAACATAGCATATTTTTCCCATTTACTTTGTGGCACAAAAGCAGGATGGGGACTATTGAGTCATGTTACATCAATGGGAACACTTTAGATCTTGAGAACTATCTTTTATGTGACAGAATTCGGCAATTTCTTTATAATTGTTCAAAATCTTGGTAACATTCCTGAGTACACCTACTCTGGCTAGTATTTAGAGCTTTCTTTAATATACTAGTATTCTATTTTTCCATGGAGGATCATAAAGTTAGATTTCAGACAGCAAGAAAATCCAATTTCCAGACCAAGTTATCAGACACATCTTTTTTTTAATTAGTCAATAAAATAATTTTCAAAATTTTATCTCTAAAATGCTACTACATCTACTGATGTAGTATAAAATTTGTACTTGTTCTCCACGGAGACCACTTTTGTGACCCGCTGCCTGACTTCCGCACCATTTGTGAGTCAATGCAGTTCTCCAGATTCAGTATAGCAAAAGCATCTGTCCTATGCTGGTGCACAGTGTGCATGCAGGCTGTTTCTAACTAATTTTCTTCACAGCAGCAGCAGTCTTACCCACATTAGTTCCTCATGGGTAATGAAATATAGAAACACTTGCATTCCTCTTCTGTGAAAGCCTATCATCACTAACTCTCTTTTTTTCCAGCTTTTATAATTTAAAAAATCATAATAACTGGGCATTTTATCTATAAAGGCAGCTTGTAGGAAGCTATCTGAAAGATTCTGGTGTGCAGAGGCTCAAAATGAGCTGTAAAATCCAGACAGCAGACCAGATCCGTCAGGTTGCTTGTCTCTGAATTGTTTCTCAACGAAATATATTACCAATAATATAAATGAAGAAAACATCTTAAGCAGAAGAATATTATTTTTTAAGTCCCACAGAAACATTAATCCACTTTAAATATGAATCAGAACTGAAGTAGGGTTAAATACTCTGTGTTTACAACCAATAGACGTCAGTGAGAAGGAAAATGGCCATAGTGAATTAGTGACAAGAGCTAGGATTTGAAACACTTGTGTTTGAATAGTGTTCACATAGCCCAGTGAGAAACTATTACTGAAGTGAAGGTAATTGCTACGGGCATTGCAAAAATGTAACGTGTTCCATGTTTTTAAAATTAATATAAAAAAAATAAGTCATATATATTAAAAGATTGAAAACTGTAGGGTTCTAAGGGCCTGGACTCTGACTGGAGTTCAAGTTATTCTACCTTATTGTATAAAATTCTGAGGATATTGGAAAGACCATAATTCTGGTTCTTCCATTGGTAAATTGAATCCTAATTTTTACAATATTTTCAGAAGATAAAAAATATTATAAAATATTATCAAATGAGATTCAAAGCAAAATTTGGCAGTTTGGAGTCTGGATGAAAAGGTAGTATGCGGCGTTTATCCTGTTTTATTAGGTTTCTTAGTGCTTGAGGGGAAAAGGAAAAGGCAAAATTTAATTATTCTTCAAGAGCTTGTTGAGATGGGCAGTGTTTGTATTACATGAACAGGTATAACTGTGACACAGCTCTGTTAGCATAGAGGAAGACTTTGAGTGAGTGAATCAGTGGACTTGTGCATCAGGAAAAAATGAGTTATAAATTTACCAGGTGATCTGGATCTGCCATTTGTTCATTTGAATTTGGAACCTGGCACCCAGTAAACTGCTTTATTTAGAAAAAAAAGCATTCTTGTTGAATAATTATTATGAAATTAATAGCCAGGTCATAATAAAGCTGATTTTTTTTTTCCCTGCTGGGACATATAAAGAATCAGTTTGAAGATTTCTTCGATGTAGTGATCTCAGAATGTGAAATACATGCCCAAGTCAGTGACCTTGGAGGGCTATTATACAAATGCATCTCTTACGATAATGTTATGCTAACGTCTTTAAGACGTTTGAGAAACTGAAAGAGTCTATGGAGGTGTTCTGGAGATACCACTGTGGGAAGTATTTAGAAAGCAAAACAGAACCTTGTACATTGGTTGCTTTTGCATATTTAATGCTTTATGTTATGTGAATATTGACTTGAATGGGTAAAGGGCCTCACACGGGAGCTGAGAACAGCAGCTGGGAAGCAGTGCAGAAGCTGCTGACAAGCAGAACTCAGATCTGTGCCATTAGAGTGACTCTGTGGAAGCTATGAAGAATCCTGTGGTCTAAGTGAAGCACAGATGTATTAGTGTGTGCTTTATCTCATATTTTATGGGAACTAACAAGGTGATTTGAAAGAAGAAAAACAAAGCTAGGTGTGTTCATAACAGAACTATAAAACTACTCCTGTTGGCTACGCTGATGAAGGGACAGGGTATTTATATTTCTTCAGTATAAGTTGATGGAGGAAAAGGAAATTTTCATGCACCAAGTGGTTGATACTGAGCAACTATTCAGTACTTTGATTATTGAGTAGTTGAACCCATGTCACTCCTACTTTTGTGCCCTGTGCTGCAGGCTGTGTGTCCAGGTAAGAGACTTAATTTTCTGAATTTTGACTTGACTAACTCCTTGAATATTTGGCCCATTTGAAGTAAAAAAATCTAAATTTCAATTTTACATTCATATATCCATCTTTTGAAAATTTATTTTCAGAGCTTCTCAGTAGTGTCTTCCTACAACATCCTTCAAAATCAAAAGAGATGAATTCACTGTCCTTTGTTGAAAGTAATGTCTTTTTAAATCACATTCTTGCATTACTTTCCCCCTGTCCCCATTTTCAAAGTGGTCATGATACAGTTATTTGAGGTAAGTAAAACTCCTTACTAAAGGAACATTTCTTTCAAATCTCATCCTGTAAAGGATGTGATATATTAACAACTTAAAATCTGGCATAGCTTTCTTCAAATTTGTAGGTACGTATTTTCTATTCTATTTTAAATCACCGTGTAAGTTTTCTTGGACCGCTTCATGTCTTCTACATACCAGAATGGAGTGGTGAGAGCTTGAAAAACTAAAGAGGGGGAAATGCCTTCTAGGAATATTGACTTAATATAAAATTTTCTTCTGAGGACTTCAAATTTACAGCAGTTGAGTGCACCTAGTTACTAGCCAAAATACATATTTTTTATTTGTAGAGGAATTGCACAGACCAGCTGTTGGTTTGTCTCAGCACCTTCTCTTCTGCTTAAATGAGATACCTACTTCCCTTATGTGCAGTTTGCTGCTGGCAACCAAGGTATCAGTGCCACACTCAACAGTGAATCTCTTCTTCTGGCTTCTCCTTTAGTGTCTTTCACTGCCTTTGAAGTGTCTAGAGGGATATTTTTGTTGCTTGGGATTTTTATTATGTGAAGCATCGTTATTCTAAAGTGGATTCCTTTCAGTAAGAAAATTACTGTACACTGGTCTATACCATTTAGGCCTTCTGAGACAAAATTTGGTATGCCTTCTATTATTTGGCAAACATGTCTTATTTTAAATTAGTCAACTAATTAATCATCTTCTCAGGTCATATTTTATTAGAAGAAATCTGAGTTTGTCACTAAGTCATACCCCAAAGTTATATCACAAAATATCACAGTAATGATGAGGTAGCTGGGAAATTCTAGTAAAATCTTAATATTGTGAAGACTTTAATAGTTTCTGTTAAACTAATGTTTTTATACATTTTACACATCTTTGGCACTCCATTTTTATTTCAAAAAAACACAATGAGGTATTTATTATTAGGGTTGACACAAACAAAATATTTCAGAGCTCAAAAGAGATTTCTTCTTATATGTAATTTCCTCTTGGGAGAAACCTCTGCAGATTGCTGCTGTAGGTTGGATCTCTTGGTTGATTACCTATCCTGTAAGGCTGTGCAATTTCCTCTCTTTGATGTAGTGCTGTATGGGAGGTATGAACTGGTTTTGCTGCCTGGCTTGCGAAAAAGAACAATGCTTTGAATACCAAGGACCTCATAAAGTATCTGGCATATGTAAAAGCTTTACATTATCTGTTAATCAGAGGCACGATTTTCTTTCTGCTTATGCTGAATCCATCTTGAATCCAATATGACAACTCAATGTGTGTGGTGTTCCTGAAGTGTTGTGCAGAAGGAGACTATTACGTGTTGACTATTTGTTATCGAATTGTCAGTTAATACCTTTCAGTTACAACTCTTGTCTTTCTTGAATTTGAAAAACTATGGTTAAAATGAGGATGAAATGCTTTGGCATATTGTAGGAAAAGCATTAGCAATTTCATTATGGAGATCAGATGGTGTGCAAATACCCATCTGTAACTTTTTAGGCCAGAATATATTATGAAGTAGCCACTGTTACTCTGCTCCTGAAAGACATAATTTACCTTTTTGCATAGATGTGAGCTTTGATTTTTACTAATAAACAAAGGGGAATAAATAAAACCTATTTGGTGTTCATCTATCTACTGACAGTCCTCAAATATATTTAATAAATACCAGCCCCAGGTGTAAAGTAGAGCTAGTGTGTTCCTTCTGTTATTAATTTCAGATTAGATGCCTCTGACTTGCTTTAAATAAAAATTTAAAAAGTCAAGCTTTATTCTGAGAAATTAGTATCTAATATAGAGCATGGAACTCTTCAAATGAGGATTTGCTGAAACTTCTATTACCCCACCTCCCACTGAGAACATCAGTTTGTACACTGTGCCCAATAATAATTGATTGCTCTCTGCTCAGAAAAAATTCAGAAGAATGACACAATTCCAGAATGGAATGTTTCCCCATTATTTGAATGTTCCCTCAGCTGGAATTCAATGGGATTTTGAGGCTATAGAATTTGCTTTTAGTCTTCAAAAGGAAAACCTTTACTAATCACAAAAAAAAAATTTTACAGTAGTTATTTTCAGCTATTTACCAGTATACATGAGTTCACATCCTCATATTGGCAGCATAATTATTTTTTTTAATTTACCAACAAAATGTAAGATACAATAAAATAAGAATAAAATACAATAATATAATATATTTTATAGTATTCAGGTATCACTTTGTTCATGTTCAGCACATCCTTAATCAATAGATTTGAAGAAGTGGAAATAAGTCTCATTAGTCACATTCTCGTTTTTTTGGTAGCATCCTGATTTTACTCCCTTTTCTTCTAAATGCTCTAGATACAAACCAAGTTATCCTTTGTGTACCAAGTCACCTGATCCTGACGTGTTCTGGTTTTAAAGGCCCATCCTCAAGGAATGCATGCAAATTTGCTTAATTTTCACAGAATTTTTTTTACCCCCTGAACTGACGAGGTCATGACATGAAGCTGAATAAATGGTTATTTTGTGAGCTATTTTTTTATTTTTTCAGGATGAAGTGAAGTAAATATTGAGTTTTATTTTACTGACAAAAGCAAAAAAAACCCCACTAGTGTGCCTGGATGCATACTCTGCTGTATGTTAAACTAAGCTTGACTAGGATTTCTGAGACATTTGGTGAGAATTGAAATAACTATCTGGTTTCAAATAAGAAATTGGATAGAATATTCTTCTGTGGACAGGCTACAGATATATTTGGGTTTTAGAAAACTGACTTCAGTGGAATGTCAAAGTGTTTTACTTTTGAGCCAGACAGGAAAATGCTGACATACTGGAAATACACTCTGCCATGCAGAGACCCTTTTTCTTAGTGCTTCCTTCTTTATGGAAACTGCATCACAAGGTCGTGGTTTGAAGAAGGAAAATACAGGAAGACATTGCCTTGTTGCAGTATCAATGCATTTTGTTCATAAAGTAAAAGTGCTTTCTTAGTGATTTTTTTTTCTGTCTTGTGTTGCTACATTTGACTGAAACGTGAGCATGGAGATACTGAAATAGTTTTTGTAGTAGTGGAACTCAAAGATGGCATGGAGAGCTCCAAAATTTTACTGGTTCAGAATAGTTCTAAAGCTAAATCTACAATTACGGTGGGAGTTTTTCTCCTCGAGGTGATTTCCTCTCTAGAGTTTGGTTGTTTGTTTTTTTACATTAATTTTTATTTTTCTGGTATATTGTTAAGAATAAATAAATAGAATACATCCAACTTAGTTAACAATTCTACTGCTCAGTTTCTGGACAAAGAATTCAGCTCTGGTGAGACTTAGCAGAATGAAATAAGAACTTAGTCCCTGAAATTCTTTTAGATTAAGATGGTATTTCAATGCTTCACGCCATATTTAATACAGGAAAAAATTAGTCTGCATAAAATCATTGTTTCTATAACTGTATTTTTCTCAAATTCCAAATTCTAAGAAAATTAAATTAACAGTTCTTATGTCCAGAATACTGAATACAGTTTGCACAAAAATATCCACAACAATAGGCTTTTTTCCCCATGTTTTTGTTTATTTCCTAACCTGTTGCATTAACTAGGTGGATAGGCATTAATTATCTCAGGTAGTGGTGGAACTGGAACTGTTGTCATAAAATGACGTTGGTAGTGCGCTTGTTTCCTATTAATATCCTGTGGGAATAAAATGGATTAATGACACTTCTATCTCAAAGTGTTTTCTCTCCCAATGTACATTTTGACAGCCAACATCAGCACTGCTTGGGAAAAGAGGGATTTGGACATAGAGCTGGAGTGGATAGTTTTGGAAGTCAATTTGAATTCAGCTAAATGTTTTTAAAAATCCTTGATACATTTGGGGTTGTAAAAGTCATGGAGGGTCAGGTGATAGTAACAAAAGTCTTTGTAATCTCTAACACAAGCACATTTACATTGAGGACTAATTATTCCCAGATTTGTCTGCTTAATTCCAATTTCTTCTCAAAGTAATAAGAGGGACTGTATGCAAAATGTAAATAGTCTTTGCATGCTATGTCCAAGCTCTTATCTTTTCAAATATGATAGCACTTCTGTACTTGCAAGTAACCATTAAAAAATGTCCTCTCCTAAGGTCATCCCTATTTTGTCATCCTATTCTAAGGTCGGATTAGCAGTTTGTGAACTTGAAACAACTGATTTGAGTTGAGATAACCTGATTTGAACTGACTAGCATTTGTACTCTCACCACGTATCAGATTTTAACAGATGAAGTAGGATTTTACAAGATGACTTTGCAATACTGAAATAGCTGGAACGTAATTTTCAGTTATTAAACTGGAAAAACAAACCAGCTATGGAAGCATGAGCCTTTCCTTTAAAATCCCCTCTTTGGAAAATTGTGTAAGACATAGGAATTACATTTAAGCTTTGAAAATGTGTTTTAGGAAAGAAAAAATTGATTCTTGTCTCAGTGGAAATGCAAACTATGAGCATAGATAGCATGTGCTGTGGCAGAGCAACTGGATTTTCAGCCTGAATGCTCAAGAGTTGTCTGTTTACAGTAGCATAACAAGCTGCCAGTTGTCCTTCTGTTATTTTTTTCTTGAAATCATCCATGCACTTCATTCTTTCTCTTTGCCTCCACATTCTGTTTTTTTTTCTCCTTTCTGCCAAGCTTAAAACTTTTAAATGTATCCTAATATTGTATCCTCTTTCCCTTTCTTTCGGTATTTTCTGTCAGCAAAGAGTGACACTGTAAATCTTGGGTGGATATTGCTAAGAGAAATACTTCTTACTTTCTGGTCTAGAGATGAATCTCATGCCTCCTATAAATAGAATAGTTTCCTAAGTTCATCTTTATTCACTACTGAGACAAGCTTTAGAAATAGACTTCTTTCAGGATGACTAGCTGTCTGATGTGCCATGCTCTTTCTTCTCTATCTGTGCACCACAGCATGTATTCTCTGTGGATTAATTTCTCTGTGAACAGGGTTGTTGTGTGTGGAAATGTAAATGAGCATAATTTTCTATGTACAGTAACAAAAAGGATATCTCCTATACAGGGCTGCAGTAGTTTTCTTAGAATGAGGAGAGTGTGTGCTTTCTAATTGTAGCTATGACCTGGCTTGATGGATCAGAATTTGAGTGAGAACTGTGGTTTAATGAGTTAAAAAAAAAGTTTGGGGCTTAGGTCTTTTCCTTTACTACTGAAGATTTCTGAAATAGCACTGTTAATAAATTAAATGGAAATAGGGTGTTGTATTTCTTCTGCTGCTTTGTTATACAACCTTTTTGGTGCTCTTTTACAGAATGCTGGTAAAGATTTTCTTTTGATTCAATGTGTAGAAGGGGGTATAAATCCACTATTTAATAGATTTTACAATGGAACTGCATGGTGGTCCTTGCAGTTGGTAACGAGAATACCTAAGACAAGAATATTTTTCCTCTGAGTCATTAGCATGATACTTTGGCCAAACTCTTAATTTGTCTCTATTTCTATATTTGGAAATGGAGATAAAGGAATATATTGACCATATCACCTTGAGTGTTCAACTCAGCCATTAATACCCGGAGCTTATTTATGTAACACATCAAACAAGCTCCAAAGAGTCCTTATTATTTAGATAGATAAATATATAAATATTTTAAAAATAGTATTCTTGTATTTGGAAAGGGTCATAGGCAATGTAGGGACTATGGACACGTAATTGGAGTACTTCCCCACCTCAAAGTGGTGTAATAAAGCACACTTTGGACCTCACTACATAACACTGTAGTCTGCTGTTAGGTATCAAACTGAAAAAGTTGTTACACTATTAGTTTTATATATTTGTTTCCATCAGTAAAAAGCCAAATATGCTTCCAATATTTTCTTAACTATTGGACTATTGTGTTTTCATGAGCATCTATGTAAAAATCTTTGTTGTCTTTGCAAAAACCACGTTTTGACATTGAAGAGACCACTTTTCCTGGTTTAATGTTTTTATTCTCTATTAAAAAACTGCAAAGACAACACATTTTGACATTCACTTACTATTGCTACAATACTTTTGAAAATAATTATAATGTTAAAAACTTATAATAATAACATAATAAAATAATTTAATTTCCCATAAAATATATCTTTCACTTAGCAGTCGTTTACTGTGCTCTCCTTCCCATATATTTCCTCCAATTAATATTTTTGAATCATTTTATACATAGATGGTGTTCAAATCCAAGATCCTGGAAGGATGGGTAAAAACAA
Organism: Lepidothrix coronata; assembly: GCF_001604755.1. Lineage (NCBI taxonomy): Eukaryota > Metazoa > Chordata > Aves > Passeriformes > Pipridae > Lepidothrix > Lepidothrix coronata. The sequence goes on from NW_016690289.1 coordinate 82,976, forward strand.
GGAGAGAAGGGAATAACTACAATAAAGGCTTTTTGGAATTTGTTTTTGTGAAAACACTGAGGAGACAGCTGACAAATTTAATAGCCTGGCACTGTAGGAAGAACCACTGAAAACCTTCCATAAGAAAAACACTTTCTGATTCTGAAGAAATGTTTTGATGGGAAAATATTGATTTTTTTCTGTGCTCATGGGAGATACTGTACAGCCTGCTTGTTTCTCAGTTTTCATGCCATGCTGCTCCCTGATGCTGTCAGGGGGACAGGAGGGTCCTGCCAAAGCTCTCTGTTTCTATGTGAAGCTATGTACACAGAGATTCAGTTCCTGACTTCTAGGCAGCTTTCTCTTCAACCTCCTCAGTTTCCTAAGGAAATGTCTCTTAAATGAGTTGGAGAGTCCTGAGCAGCTATTTCCACCATTCAGTCATCCCATATAAATCATTTGTGTCCCATTATATCTAGTCTCACTATGAAACTAGTAATTAGCTGAATTTTGTATCACTGATGTGTTTGTATAACTGTTTCTAGAGTTTTATGACATGAAAAATATATGCATTGAGACTCATAAACTCAGAGATGATTAATGTCTCCTTTTCTCACCAGTTTGTCCAGAAGGAATATATCTGCCCCATAAGTGCCCTGGCAAGCTAACTGATAACAGAGGCCCATTACCCAGAGAGTTAGTGCTTCAAAAATGTTTCTGCATATCACTAGTATTTTGTTATGCAGCCTTATGTTAGTAGGGGATTCATGAGTCAATATCCTGATCACACTGGTCAAGGGTACTCTGGAGTGTAGGAAATGTAGCTGGATATATTTACATTAAGTAGAATTTCGGCAAATATTCTTCAAGTTAGAGATTGCAATCTGGATGGCAGTTCCAGAGGAATATATACTTTCTGATGAATCAGACTTCAGATCTAAGAAACACAGAATCTCTCTTGTTAGCTCATAGCTAAATGAAGCACAAAAAAACCCTTTGGTAATGAAAATGAAAGGTAGCTAATGATGTGCGTTCTTTCTGGACTATTTCCTGTCCATTCTTTCAAATTAAGGGAGTTAGTTTTCAGTTCTCTGTTTTAGAGAACAAAACGCCCTCATGGTTTTGTTTTGCATCTTTCCTGATATGACAGCAATTTCAAGAAAAATGTCAAATAACAGGGTGCTCTCTCCTGGGAAATTGATGAGAAGCACAGTCCTGCCTTTGGTGCAGCTAGAATTGGTATCTCTTGTGCTTTCAATGTCTAGCTTCAAGAAGAGCATGTCTGTGTCCTCTCCTGGACTTCCCAGGGTAGTGGAAGAGAGCAGATAGCTGAGAAAGTCTCCTTGGTCTTTCTTCTCCAGATTGATCTAAGGCAGTTATGTAAGTGTCTCCCCATGGGTTCTGTGCTCCATCTACCTACATAGCTGGGCACTCATGGTGCACTTATGAGCAGGTTGGTCATGTCCTTGTTGTCACAGGGAGACCCAGGAGGGACCTAGGCCAATGACTCTGGCTGCCCCTGTGCTGTGGTGTTGGGGGTTAAGGTGTTCGTCTCCTCGGGGCTTCTGTGTTGATCCTGAGCCTCTCATCCTCCCTGATGCTCCACACCCTGCTCACCTTCTCCTGCAGCCCCTGGTGAGCCAGCTTCTTAAACAACCTACACCTCCTGCAAACAAGGATACTGTCTCCTTCTGCACTCACCTTGAGGGACACCCCAGGCACTCAGTATCCACATCGTACCTCAGAAGCCTGGCTTGGTCTACCTGGTTTGCTGAAGAGGTCTCACATGTGGCCTTCCTTTCATTAGAGGAGTTATGAAGTTTTGGGATTATGCTTCAGCATTTTCCTCTGTGCTGCCAGACCTAGACAGCTGATCAGCTTCAGAGCAGACCTCAACCAAAGCCTTGGGGCATTTTGCCTTCTACACATCCTTTGTCACTAGGTTACCTGCTCCATGAAGCAGCAGACCCAGATGGACCTTGACTTTCTTTTGGATACCAATGTTGCTTGAATGACAGAAAATATATTTCTTCTTGTCCCTGTCATCCAGCCTGCCATTGTCTTTCCATATGGCATTTCATCCTTCCAGTATATCTATCTCCTGCCACTTCATTCTCATCCACATTATTTACAATCACCCGTTTGATCCAACCATCCAGATAATTTATAAAGATTAAGTAGTAGGAATATCAGTATCTGTTCCCTGGGAGCTCCATGCCCAGTATCTGCGAGCCATTGACTTTGAGCCATTCATCACCATCCTTTGAGCTCTGTAACTTAAATCATTTTCAACCCGTCTCATCGTTCATCTGTCCAGTCCTGGTTGTTCACAAGGATGTTTTGTGAGAAGCTGTCAAAAGCCTTGCCAAAATCAAGGTAGGTGACATTTATGGTTTTCCCCTCATCTGCTCATCAAGTTGTTTTTTCATAGAATGCAGTCAGATTGGTCAAGCACAGTTTACCCTTGGTGAATCCATGTCGGCTTTTTGTCAGTTTGCTCTTCTCCAGCAGATCTTCTGGATTCCTAGCTACACCTAATTGAGGATCACTCAATTGAAATTTTTATGTTCCATTTGGGAGTCTGTCTCCTTTTCCATTTCTTGCACACTTCTGAGGAACTGCCTCAGTATCTTAACGTTTATCCAGGGTGCTTTCCCATGCCTGATCCTTTTCCCACTTAGAGAAAAAGGCTCTCCTTGTGAGAAGGGTGTCTCAAAAAATCTCCCAACACTCCTGAGCTCTTTCACTGTCCAAGACAGAAGCCCATGAGATCCCTTCTCACTTTTTGCTTAAGAAGGTGTTTGATCTTCTGAAGTCTGGGTCTTCTTTCTGCTGCTTGTCCGCCTCACACCCCTTAGCACTGAAACTGTTCATACAGCCTTACAGTCACTGGAATCTGTGCTGCTGTGTTGCTTTCTCAGCACATATCATAAAGTCACTATGAGAAGCAAGTCCTGTAGGCCTGAGGACTGTTGGAGGTATTTGGAGAAGGTGTAATCCACTTCTGCCTGATCTACTGGTCTGTAGCAAACATCTACTACAAGATCTCTGTCATTGGTGGTTTTACTGATTTTGGCCCAAAGGCACTCTACAATTCACACACTGTGCATTCAAACTGCTCTTCTACAGAGCGCACAACCTTCATCCTCTTCTACCCTTTCTGTCTTTCCTGAGGGCATGCACCTGGTCTCTGCAGGACTCACCACAAGACACTTGACACTTGAACTTTCCTGCTGAGCTCCTCTAATTCAATTGTCATTGTAATGATGTAACTGCTCTATTTTTTCTGTCTTGTTCTCCAGTCGGCAGAGGTCAGTGCATAGGCACTTGAGATGACATGCCATCTTCCCCTGTCCCTGGGAGGACCGTGGGAGCCCACCCCATGGCTCAGCTCCATGCATGCTTTCATCTTGTCCTCTCTGGCCCCACTTATCTCCAGGCTTCAGACAGCACTCCTCATTTAACTGAGTTTTAGCCTGCTTTTATTAGCCAGCCCACAGACAATGTGACACAAGCTATGAAGGCACGTGCTGATCAGGTGACATGTATGTCCTTGCCTGCACCCTCGCACTGTGCTGGCAAAGATTGAGGAGAATGCAACCTTGGTTTTGTTCCTTTTTCCTTTAGTTCTTGGGGCTCTGTTGTCCTATTTTTTTTCCTGGATCATGTTTTGCAATATTGCTGGTGCCTACATCAAAGAAGAAGGTGGAAACCTGTGGGCTGGATCAGCTGTGTCAGTCTCTCCATTATGAGCTGGCTTTGGCTCCAAGTGAGCAGCAAAACTGGTATGGCTCAGTGTCAGGTCAGCAGATGAGTGCCATGGTGTCCTGCAGAAGGGAAGTCTCACAGTCTTAATGTCCTTTCCTTCTCACTGTGGACTTTGCCCTGTTAAGCAGGAGCTGCTGGCCTGGTTCTCTCTTCCAGGCACCCTTGTTTGTTCTTCCCATCTTTTGCTGGCACTCCCTGCCTCTTTTTTATCTGAATTTTTCCAGGTGAGGTGTGAGGTGTTGCCCATCAAAGGCAATTCTCTCTAATCAAGTTCTTTTCGATGTTCCACATGAAAGGTTTATTGTTTAATATCAAATTTACTAATGTGATATATTTGGCATTACATGGAATTTTTATTTAAGTCATACAGCAATGTGCTGCATAATATAGCAATTGCAATATATAGTTTAATCATGATATAATGTGATTCCTATTACCAATCTCTCTGTCCTGACACTGGGTCTCTCCAGTCACTGGGAAGGAGTATGTTGTTTGAAGCCTGCATGAGCTTGCTTTTTTTCAAAGTTTTATTAGTTGTCCAGTTTTATACTTTATCCTGGGCTCAGACACGTACATGCTTTCCCCTCTACGCACCAGGTTGATCACACACCAGGAAGATATTGTCCCTACTAATTATCTCAGGGAAGATTGTTTATAGAAACTGATGGCTCATTGGAGCAGCCAAATACCCAAAACAAAGGGTACTCTCCAGTTCCCCCTTGTTTGAGATAAGCTTATCTTGCTTTATAATTGATGGTCATTCTTGACATTCTTCCTTTTTGCCCATAAACAAGATTTTGAGCATATCACATGGGAAAAGTAATAACTGCTAGGTAGCAGTGCAAGTATTTTAGTGTGTTGCACGTATTTAACTTCTACTCAGTCCCACCCAGAAAAAAATTGGTTTCTGTTACCTTATTATAGATATGGCAGATTTATGATAAATGGCATGAAGGATACATTCTACTTTTCTCTTTCCATGAACATTTTTCTTCTTTATGTGTCCAGGACATTTTTTTTTTCTATTTTATTTTTGGATTATGTGTGCAATATTCAGTGGATACTTTTTACTGTTGCAACAGTTATAGTCAGAGAAGTAGTGAGGAGTTCATGAATTATAAATGACTGTTAGATCCAAGAATCTTAGATGAATAACAATATTATTGGGTAAAATTCAAGTCAGAAATGTGTTCTAATAAATCTACTTAAGTCTTCTTGTATCTGCCAAGAATGTGAAATACCAGCTAAATATCAACTAAGATAATGTAATGTTAAGAAATCAGTCTACCAGAAAAGTATACGAAAAGGAAGGAACACTTACTAGAGGAAAGATATTTTGCAGCTGTTACTTTGTACATTACTCTTGGCAGTGATGAGACTGCAGTTAAAATGACTGTAATTAGTATAGTCTCATAATTGTTATTCCTGTGTGTCTCAATCTGAGATGAGGCTGTTCACTTCTTCAAAAGTATATAGGACTCACAGCTCAAGTGCAAGACATATTCTCACATACTAATAGCTCTTTTGAGAAATACATTACAGAACTCACTGAGTTTTGGGTTGTTTGTTTTTGTCAAATGTTATCCATGTAAAATTAGGAACTGGGTGTAGGTTACTACTGTGATTTTTAGCTACACAGTTTGTGAAGAATTAAAAAAGTGTGAAAGCTGTAATGGGCTGTTGATTGTGTAGGAGCATGGAAAGGGGGGAATGTTTGAATGAATCTGTGGCTCGAATGATGAGACATAATAGGTATGTGGTGAGGTATTAATGATTTCTGAGGAAAATTTCTGACAATAATATACTAACATGAAAAGACAGAGAGTTACTAAGTGGATATTTGTAGGAAAAGCTATAATGAAAGCTGGAGATTTTGTGTGTTCCTTTTATTTATTAGTCTCTGCAGATTTAGTTCTCATGTTGCAAATGTCTTAAAAGAAGCAGAAGTGAATAAAAAATATAAAAAGAGAGATATTTATAGGCAAATTAAAAAATTCTCAAAATCATATGTATGAAAAGGTCTCTATATGACAGGTAAATAGGTAGTCTGAAATGAATGAATGAAAGCTTTTCTGAATTCAGTTAGTGCTGCTTTGATCCCACATTTAGACTGAAATGAATGAATGAAAGCTTTCCTGGATTCAGTTAATGCTGGTTTGATCCCACATTTAGTGCTTTCATGAATTTTGAATGGTTTCTATGGGAAGACTTTCCTTAAGGCTGTTTCACTCATCAAAGTGGCAAAGTGGTATGTAAAATGACCTCCTGCCCATGGCTAGTAGGAGGAACAACAGCATTTTGAAATTATGCCCCTGGGGAAGTTATAATGGTTCCTCAGAAGATTTGTAGAAGCAACTTGTACCCAGCTTCTTGGCCTGACCATCCTCAGGTGGTATCACCTACTTCATCTTAAATTGGCTTGCTGGAAGCCCACAAGTATATCATTTACTTAGTTTTTATTCTACTACCCAATCCATCTGAGAGCTCTTTGCGGTAGGCTATACTGAGTGAATTTTTGCATGTTATATCCTGTTTTCATATAGCTGAGAAATGACTCATACCTCTCAACTGCACCAGCTGTTAGCTGGCTGTAAAAGAGCTTAAATGCATCTTGCTATATTGGAATATTAATGTGCAAATTCATGGTTGCAGTTGACAACACAGTGCTGTGCAATAACAGTAGAACAGACAGCTTGCTCCAAAATGCCGTCTTATGACTTCCACCATACAGCTGCTTTCTACATGCCATTCTTGGGCGTCTTTAAAGTTAGTCAAATACTGCATCTGAATTCCCCAATGTGAGCATTTCTACTGTCTGCAGTAACCTCAATTTCCTGGTGGAGGTCTGTAACTCTTGGTGCATTTGCATTGTTATTATCATACAACATGTTGCTGAGAACACAGCTGCAATGGGCAGGGCACGTCTCAAGGACGAAGGACCACCGCCTCCCTAAGATCCTGCTTTATGGTGAACTTGCCACTGGCTGTCGCATGAGAGGAGCCCCGAAGAGAAGATACAAGGACTCCCTGAAACAACATCTCAGCCTTGACCATACTGATCAACATAACTGGTCTACTCTGGCCTCCAATCAGGAGGTCTGGAGACACACCATCTATAACGCTGCTGACGCCTTCGAGAACACACGCAGAATCACTCTGGAGGAGAAAAGACAACACAGAAAGAATCGTGACTTGCAGAATTACCACCTAAGGAGTCTTTTGCAACCAGACGTGCCTATCTTATATTGGCCTTTTTAGCCACCAACGTGCTTGTAACAAACATGGGTAGAGCCCTTCCCAAATCTTCGTTCGCGAAGCCTAGCTGTGAGTGAGATCCTACAACAATTGGCACACTAGATGAAGCTATGTACGTGTGTTTGAAGCATAAATCTTTGCTAAACAATCTGACTGCATGCACCTTTTAATGTTATCAGTAATTTTTGCATTGTTTTCTTGTGAGTCACGTCACCTGCAGTGGGTTGACCCTGGCCGGATGCCAGGTACTCACTTAAGTGACTCTCTCCATCTGCAACTGGACAGAGGAGAGAGGAAAAAAAAAAAGCTAAGGATTCATGAGTTGAGACAAGAGCTGGGAGAGGTCACTTACTGATTACCTTCACAGGCAAAACAGACTCAAAGTGGGGATATTACTTACATTTATTACTAACAGGATAAGAGCCAAAGACTGAGAAATAAAACAGTCTTAAAAAACACCTTCCCCTACCCCTCCTTCCATGTTCTCCCCCCTTCCCTCTAGAGGTGCAGGGGGACAAGAAATGGGGATTCCAGTCAGTTATTGTTTCTGCCGCTACTCAGAGAGAGGAGTCCTTACCCTGCTCCCGTGGGGTCCCTTCCATGGGAGACAGCCCTTGATGAATCTCTCCAATGTGAGTCCATCCTTCGGGCAGCAGTTCTTCCCAAATTGCTGTCCCGTGGGTCACTCCTCCATGGGGTGCAGTCCTTCATGAATGAGCTGTACCAGCGTGGGTCCCCCACAGGGGCCACAAGTCCTACCCGGGAAAAACCTGCTCCAGTGTGGGCTTCTCTCTCTACAGGCTGTGGGTCCCCCGCAGGACCACGCTCTGTCCTGGGCCTCCCACAGGGTCACAGCCTCCTTCATGCATCCACCTGCTCCAGCATGAGCTCCTCCACGGACTGCAGGTGGGTCTCTGCACCCTGATGGTCCTCCATGGGCTGCAGGGGCACAGCTGCTCCACCATGGTCTGCACCACGGGCTGCAGGGGCCTCAGCTCCGGTGCCTGGAGCACCTCCTCCCTCTCCTTCTGCACTGACCTTGGTGTCTACATTGTTATTCCCATGTTCTCACTCTGCTCTTCCCTGGCTAGAATTCTTTCTGTGCAACAATCTTCTGTTCTTAAATATGTTATCCCAGAGGCATGACTATCACTCCTATTTGGTTTGGCCTTGGCCAGCGGCAGGAAGTCTGTCTTGGAGCTGTCTGGCATTGGCTCCATGGGACAGAGGAAGCTTCTAGCAGCTTCTAACAGAAGCCACCGCTGTAGCCCCCTGCAACCCCCTGCACTACCAAAACTCAGCCACAGAAATCCACTACATCACCTTGGTAGAGGATTGAATTCCATGAGCATGTAAGTACATATGTTTTTGTTGAAGTCTCTGCAGCGAGAATAATTTGACTAACATTTTCCCAAATCACATCTCAGAAGTTTCTCCATTTTTGTAGTTAGCAGTTAAAACATTGAAAAAAGTATGATTAAAAACACCCTTTTAGTTAGCTGATTACTTAAATGCTGTATGGAATATGTATTTTGAATATACATTTTTAAACTGTAGTACTGTGTCTGTTTTATAGGGAGGAATAGAATTCTCTACAGTTTTGCAAGTGTGTCTTCAACAGCATTACTGAAATGGATAACAAAAAGGAAGGTACAGCTGTCTTTTTTATATACATGCATTTTATTCTTGGTAAGGAAAACAGCTACAGATGTACAAGAAAAAGGAACCCCTAAAAGAAACATACAAAAAAAGTACAGAGATTGATATTTGATTCCTTATTATCTGCAAATTCAAACGTGTTTTTGAAAAGTGTAGGTGTATATATGCTAAGTCAACTATTTTTCCCATGCAGAATCACCATTTTTAGTATTGTTATTTTATAGGTAAAATAGCTGTGAACAAAATGTAATGGCCGGTTTCTTTGGAAAAAGGAGGTTTTGAGCTATCTGTATTTATAACAAAAATCTAAATATGAAACTAGACCCTGACATTTGTGTCTTTAAGGGTTTTATTTTTTCTTTTTCTTTCTTTTAAGGAGCCTGGCAAAAAAAATCTGTTTGATGATTTGTGCCCACAGTAGCATCAGCACATGAAGAAGGAAGAGCTGCCTTCTCAGTCTACAGCAAGCTTGTCCACCAGTTGCAAGGTTGACATAACTGTGTTTAAAGCTGGTGATTGTGTGGAAAAGGTACAGTTTAGTGGTGGTAGGATATTCTAAGTTGTTTGACCATTTACTAAGCAAATTACACACAGGAAGGATCAGATGCACAGTATCACCTTATCAGAGAGAATAAAGAATAAAGAATATTCAGTTGGTTTCTCCTACAGCCAGCCAAGGAGAGCAAGAGATGTGAAACCCACTAAGATGATACAAGGACAGAAATGCATTCCCTAGAGAACCATTTAAACTGCCAGCTTACAGTTGAATAGGATTAGCTATGGGATGTAGAAGAAAGAGCATTTTGCAATGAATCAGTTGTAATTTCAGGGATTTTAAGGAAGGGGATTTTGGTGATGTATGCAGAGTATTACGGGGTTCTTATGGAAAAGAGCAAGGGCTTGGGAAAGGAGGAATCCCAGTATGTTGGGGAGGACCTGGCATGGGAAAACAGAGGGACAAAGACTAAGTGGGTCTGGTCATGTTTAAACAGCTTGCTGCCCTGTCAACTTGTGTGACACAGCTCTTCTGCTTGAACTGCAATTTGTCCTATGTTCTCTTTCCTCTGTATGTATAATCTAATCCTTTCTACTGTATTCAGAAATATGAATAATGAATAAATTTTCCAAACCTTCATAGTGTTGCTTGAGGAATATGTTATAAACTGGTATTAAATATTAAGTCTGGAATATAGATTTGCCACATTTAACCATTTTTAACAGTATGAGAAGTAAATTGGTTTCCTAAGTATAATGTTCCAGAGTGACAATTTCAGGTTCTAAAAATTTGTTTTAAACAAAACAGCCTATTCATAATTACTTAAAATTTTCTTGCTATATAGAAAAGTTGATGCTAGCGAAAAAAGAAAGCTGAGAACAGATGGAAGCATTTCTATGTCTTATTTATTAGGTGTCAGTAATGTATGAGACAGCTGAAGTAAACATTTTGATGGATTTTCCTTTTGTTCCATAACTGTGTCTTGTCACTTTTGATATTAACATCTTTAGAAACAATTAATTACAGGTCACATTATTTGAGGGGCATCCCAGAGCCATGGGTAAGCTCAGCAGACACAATAGAAGTTATTGGAATGTGTTAAAACTGTGTTTAGTGATTGATTATGGCTTTAATGATGTTTTATATTCTGATTATTCTGCACAGTATGTCTTTGAAGATTTCCTCCACTTCTGTCCTTTTATTTTTTAATTATGTAAATAGAGCATTTTGACCTTTTTTTTTTCCTTTGTGTTGAGGTGTTTCCTGCAATGCCTCACTTCAAAAGCCTAATGGTGATGTTGGTTACATTTCTTTCAGTGTCGTAACTTTTATACAGAACATGCGAGACAGTAGCACATTTCTCAGGTATATCCAATCTTGACAAAATGACAAAATTTTTGTCATTAAAAGTCAAAATGACAAAATTTTTCATTTCAAAATGAACTAATGAAACATGTTAGCCATCACAGGGGGTTTGAACAGCTAGTAGAAGAGTTTAATGGTTAGTTCCAGTAATTTCTCTGGAATAATTATTTGTCTGATCAACAGAATGGATCCATGGGTGGAAAGTAAATGTCAAGTGTTGTTCTACTTTTTCCATATATTTCCACAGTCAAAATATGCTTTATTTTAAAAAAATCTTTGGTTCTATCACAACAAGCAGTCAGATGGCCGTTGGTCCGTGTTAACTTAAAAGGAGAGCAACAGAGGTTAGTTTTCAATATCTGAAATCTTTTCCGAGAAAAAGAAAGAAAGAAAGAAAGAAAGAAAGAAAAGAGAGAAAGAAGAAAACAAGTGCCAACTAGCTATTATTTTAAAACAGGCTTTCATGGTGATGTTGATGCTTGTTGTGCTGGAAATAGCAAATAAAAAAAATAAAAAATAGGAAGATGCATGGACTATGGGAACCATGGCATGCAAACTAAATTTTGCCATTGTTCCTGCCAGATTTTCTAAGGAAATGTACAGGAGAGTGCAGAAAATAGATTTTTTGATTACAGTTTCAAACAAATGTTTAGAAAAAGATGTTCACATAGAAGTTCACTAAGAGCATATTCCTAAAAGTCATCATTGTGTATTGGGGAAAAGGAAACAGTTATACACTTCTTTTGTTCTCTCACTATTGATATATTTCTCTTGGACAGTAGGAGATATTGCTTTCTCTTTCCTGAATGACTTCTGGATTTCTGCCATATATTGGTTGTATATTGCTTTACAGACATGGTTGCCTTGCTTGGAGAGCTTAGTCACAGCTTTTGAACCTGAACTGGGAGAATGTATGGACTTCTACAGTTTAGTAACAGTCACAGCTGAAATTGGTACAGGACAAGCCCTCTCTGATGTAGAGTGTATGATCTGTATCACTCATTAATCATACAGGGATCTTTACATTAGTCAAAACAAAATTAATGGTGTTCTTATGTGCATATATATGTATATATATATATGAGAGTGTGTGCATGTGTGTTTGTGAGAAACTGTTTTCCAGTCTTAAGCTTTTCCTTGCTATGTTGATAGTTCTTCATTTACACTGTATGTCATAATTGTTAAGATAATTTCATGACTGAGGTGCACAAATGCGTTTTTTTTTCCTTTTAGTGAAGGAGTGAGCACATCATCAGTTTTGGTTCTATTTTATTTTTTTCCAGAGGTATATTTAAGTAACAAATTTGTCTTGTTACTTAGTGCAATACACCAACAACCTGCTATTGTCTCCATGGCTGATATGTGTTACCTATTAAAAGTATAACAGTGATGTACAAACATTTTTTTTGAGACTTTGCAATCATTGTACCAGCTAATATTTTCTTAGCTTGGCTTGCTGGTGTTCCCAGTGTGCACATCTTCCACAAATGGAACCAGGCATCCCACTCTCACTCAATTTGATAGGAGAACAAACTGACCTGGTCATGACAGCAGTATCCCTGGAAAAATGAAGTAAGCAGACATGGCTCCTTGGCTGGTACAACCTTGCAATTTCATGTCTTTTCAAGAGTTTACTGCAGTGTGTCAGCTCTAGATTTGGACTTTAATAAGGTATGGAAACAGATATGCTCTCTACAGCTACTGTCATTTCATCCTTGAAATGGCAGCAAATGTCCTGACTTTTGTGTCCTTACTGATGGGATTGCATGTTAAGAAATCTAATAAAGTTTCATAAAATGATCACCCAGCTTTTGTCAGTTGCTCAGAAGAGTAATTTCTGCAGGCTTTTTCATCTTTTTTTCTAAATGCAGAAAGGTCACTGAAATTAACCATTTTGATGTGAAATGCTGCTTTTTAATCTATCAACATCTATATAAGGCTGAATATCACTTTTCGTATTTCACAAGGCACAATCACAGCTGTCATATCTTATGCAGTAACACTCCCTTGCCTACTTTTTACAAAAAGGATCAGAATATCTTGGAAGGTGTTTAGTGTTGGTTTCTTGGTGTTTTTGTTTTTTTTTGTTGTTTGTTTGTTTGTTTGTTTGTTTTTTGTTTTTTTTTTAAGATGATATAATATGAAATACTCTTGAGTGTCTTCCATGCAGAGGTTTAGGAACTCATCATCCTTAGGAAATCATTCCTTATATGGGTCATGAATGTGTATTGCTTTCAGTTTGGTGACCTGCTGGGAAGCAGTGAATAAAAACTTCAACTTGCTGTTACATGAATGATTAATCCACTTGAAATGAATGGGAGCCTTCTTCACTGGGCAGGAAAGACTCAGCATGATGGCAGGCAAAAAACTAGAGAGACAATACTCTGATCCTCTTAATTCAGAGGGATAGACCTGCACTTACTCTATGAAGTGTTGATGAAGTAGTAGATTGAAGAATTAGGAGAAATAGATGATGATGCAGGAAGCTATTGAAGAACTTTGCAGAAGACCTGCACTATTTCCATGCCCTAATTATGCAGCTGGAAGTTACATCCAGAGACATTTGTTGACTCCGGAAAACTCCCTGTGTCTGTTCCTTTTAGAATGCTGGAAGGTAACTTTAAGCCTGTATTCTAAATGGGATTTAGGGTGCTTTTTTACAGGATAGGTGAAGACTTTCTGTTTTCTGTGTTAAATGCAGTCTCTGACTTGTTGTATGTGACTTTTAGGAAGATGATTTTTTGTGTGTAGGGAGAGGCCTGTTGGTTTTGGGAGTCAAAGCTCTAAGGTAAACCTGCAGAGGGTATGCAAAAGGAAAATCTAAGAGATAAATAGTGAAACGATACCTGCTCCATCTGAGATTTTCATTTCCCAAGAATTTCACTGCTACACAGAAAAATACAATGTATACGGATAATCATATATCACTTTGTATCCAGAAGGACTCACTTGAAAAAACTTTTTTCCCCTTTTTTCTCAATTCTTTGTCTAATTCCTAACAATTCTAGTAATCTACAAAACTCAAAAGCTTTGCCCATATATCTGACTGAAAATTACTTCATTTTGTATACTTGATGTCAAGCAAAGTTTTGGCAGGGAGAGGTTTCTGTTAAATTCTTCAGTCTTTGAGACAAAGTCACATACTTCTGCTTGTAAGATAAGTTTCCTCATACGGTGTTTGCTCTTTTGTTACCTTCCATTAAAGTCTCTAAAATAAAAAAAAAAAAAAAGAAAAGAAAAAGAAATGAGTAGACAACAGATTTGCAAATGGTGTTGCAAATCATCCTAGATTTCCTTCTCATGCATATCCATGCAGAAACTTGCAGATAATGAAAGGGCATTTCTTAAAGGTGCATAGTCATTCTCCATTTTGGTTCCTCCACTGACAAGCAAACAGTTTATCATTCTACCAGACCTGTTTTTAATTTATTTTTTTTTCACTTGACTAACAGCCTTGCAGTAATATAAATATTGCAAGACTGCTTCATAACTATGAAGCTTTTGAATGAACAGATTTGAACAAGAACTCTTTAACTGCTCAGAACCAAGTGGTAGACTGGCAATCTTTACTCAAACTTTATTCTAAGGGTTCCCATTAGAAGCTTCTAAGGTAGCTTGTACATAAAAATCTTTGCCTCTCTGCTTAAACTGAACTGGAGGGNTCTTTAATATAAAACTGGGCAGTGTCCTAGTATTCCAAAGTGGTAGAATACCAGAGGTGGCCTCTGATATTCTCCTCCTGGTCTCTAATACCGGGAGATTGTGTAGATGTCATTTTCACATATTTTGGCATGAGTATAGAGGGTTTTTTTGTTTGTTTCTTTCTTTGTGCAATACTGTTGTAAAATTTATAGTGGCAGTTTGGGAGATAACTAAATGTTTAATTTTAGTTCTCTGAATAAGGACACCTTTTCTTACTGTTGCAAAAACCACTGGCATGTAAAGATACAACTTAAGATATGGAGACAGGCATGTTCCTTCCAGTGGTAGAGGAAGGGTGTATTTTCACAGAAATTATTGTTCAGTAACAGTGCTGTAGTTCTTTAACGGCTCAGAGAGATGAACCACAGTTGATAACATTATGTTTATATCTTGGTATATTGCAAAACCACTGACTTTTAAAATAATTTCTTTTAGGAAAATGTAAGGAGACTGTATTACACAGCCTGAAATGTGAGAAATATTAAGTAAAATTTCATGGAAGAGATTAGAAGGTTAGTTCTTTGGTTACATGGATTATTCTGCCTAAGGCAGACATAGAAAAAGCAATTTCTGTTCCCAGGTTCTTTCCTTTCCCTTGTTCTTCTGTTTTTCTCTGCCCTACACCAGAGATAATATCCTTTTGATATTTTGATTTTCTTGTCTTGAACGTTTACCTACACATTCTCAGTCTCATTTCTGTGAAATAAACTGATTTTAAGTAAAAAAAAAATTGTAACAGAGCCTTCTGTCAAGAGAATGGTGAAACTGATATGATGGGGCAGCAACCACCAGTGTTCTAAAGAGATAACCAGGGTGATAATAGTCAAACACAGATCTGATTTGACCACAGTCCAGGTAACCATGCTCTCGGGCAGGATTATTCATTTAGTTTAAAGTAGCTGGAAGGTAACTTTCCAGAGATACTTCAGCAGCATTATTCCTGCTGTGAGGCCCTTTGCTTCCAAATAGCGTCATCTGCTTCCTAAATGTCAATGCAGTGTTTGACTGCTACCTGTACTTTGATTCTGTACAGCATTACTCTATAAAAGCTAAAGGTTACTGTTCCACTGGTGGGAAGTGTGTGAATGATTTGCAAGAGCAAAGCTAAAATCATAAAAGGAAGGAACTCAATAGATCAGGGCATGCCCTAAGACGTGATGGCACAAAATTAATTAAAAAAGCTGTTCCAGCCCCTGCTCCCCCTCTCCACCAACTTAAAGGTTGGGAAAAATAGAGGAAACAGCAAAGAAACCATTTCTGTATGAGACAGATGGCATCTTAAATGTTTTGAAGATACAATTAAGCATTCTTATGGCAGGATATCACTTTCTTCAACTTTTCGAAGTCTAATAGTTAAATTACTGGTACTGAATATTAGTTTCTTGTAGATAAATAAAGATTCTGGAGAGGGTGTGAGGGTTTGTTTATTACACTGAATCCTTTAGGTTATTGCACAGGAAATGCAAGTCCTTTATATCTGGGCGACTAGCTATTTCTAGAAATGAACAGCAAACTTCAATGCAAAAATTTGCTGAGGCAGTGAAAACAATTTTAACAGTTACTTTAGTGCATGCATGTCTGATTATGGAACAAGCAGCCATATGGGATAATAGCTGTAGGGGTCTGCAAGAGAAATGTTGTTACATATCTGAAGTTTTCTTTTAAGCTTTTCAGCTCATTTATATTAAGCTGTAATTCCCTGAGGACTCAGGAGGTAGAGCTGGGATGTCTGGTGTAGAACTGAAGCAAAGCTGCTGGGAGCTTCAGGGAAGAACAGTTGTTCCTTGTGAAAGGTAGTCATGTATCAATATTGAATATTCAAATTTCAATATTGGATAAGTAGAAAGAAGTTGGCTTCCTTGCCTCTGGTCATCTGTGTCAGTAGCAGCTAAGATACTGTACTAACTTGTATTAATACATCCATAAATGCTGGCTTTAAAACCTGTCCTTGGCAGCTGTTTTTTAACCTCCAAATTGTTGAAAGAGAAAAAAAAGGAACCCCTTTAACTAACTGAGTCTAGAGTAATTTAATTGCCAGCTTCAGACAGATGAGATGTCTTCTGTATATACTCTTATGATTAAATACAGAAGAAAGAAAATATTGATATCCTTTGAATTCCCCCATTATCTTCCACTGATTTAATTTGTACATTGTTTACAATTGTACACAATTGTATGTTTTTAGCATACAAAAGTATTATAGCATCTTTCATTCTATAAACACATAATTGGATGTGGACTGCCAGGCATGGAGATCACTAATACAAGAAGTTACATATAAGCAGTGATTTTTGATGCCAAGTTCTCTGCTCTGCAGGAGACTTAGGTGGCACTTTTTTCAGGTACTGTATGCAGATTGTCTGTCTGTCAAGCTGAGTTCCCTTTCACTAAGTGCCCCTGCATCCTTTGATAAATACTTAATAAGGCAAATCATCCTGTGCCTGACAGGCTATGTGTGCTATGGTAATCTGTGCAAGCCAGCTCCATGTTTCCCTTCTTTTACTCATTTACTATTCTGTCTCAGTGCCTGAACACAAACCTGCTCTACTACTGCAGCTTAAATGTAACCAGCCCCTTTGATGATCTGACTAATGTTCAAGTACAACAAACTGAAGATAAGCATGCTCTGCAAAGAGAATCTCCATCAGCAGCTATTGTGCACAGATAGCAATGTCTGATTTCTTTGTTGCCCAGCACTCTGTACCATCAGAATCATGCCTGTGACAGTCAATGTGTGCCCTATGACTTCTAATGCCAAACTAAAATCAGAGGCAAGATGATTTAGCCTAACCAATATTTGATTATATGCAGTCTTCTCATATTTTAAAATTGTTTCACCCTTTCCCTTCCTTTTCAATAATATTCTTCCTAGAAATATCTTTGCAGCAGCAAAACAGAATGACAGCTAGAGATGAAATGTAGTGTTTGATTTCTCCCAACATCTGACATTCTGTGCAAATGCCAGTGTGTCTATTTGAGTTCACTTTGGAATGTACATTCTCTCTTCCCCTCCCCCCCTGCCCCGAATATGCAGGATGATATTTAAGAAAACATAGTTCTGATATTAAGTGAACTACAGGAGATTAAGAGCAAACAGACTGTCAAGAAAAGGTTATGGGCTAAAATGTTCCTCATTGTAATTCCAAATCTTTTCGGTGAACTCTTCCATCATATTCTAATAAAAACAACCTGCTGCACAAACTTAGTTTCTGACATTCTTTGTGCCTGTTCTTTCCTGAAAACTATAAAGGTATTAATTCTTTGTTTATCTGGAGTTTGTTATTCACTTTTTAGATAAATTAATAGCATTTTGCCCTAGATCTTGAACCTCTGCATCAATCAGAGCAACAGGTGTCAGCTTCAGTTTCTGTCACCAGACTGAAAATCTGTATTTGAATCATAGAATATCCTGTATTGGAATGGACCTGTAAGGAGATTTGAGTCCAACTCTTGGTCCTGCATAAGACCACAACAAGAATCCTACCATGTGCCTTAGTGTTGTCCAAACCCTTCTGGAATTCAGGCAGACTTGGTGCTGTGACTACATCTCCAGGGAGTTGTTCCAGTGCCCAACCACCCTCTGGGTTTTTATTTTCCTAAAGTTCAACCTAAATGTCCCCTGACACAAATTTTTGCTGTTCCCTTGATTCCTGTCACTAGTCACCACAGAGAAGAGATCAGTGCCTACCCCTCCATTTCCCTTATGAGAAAGCTGTGGACAGGAGTGAGGTCTCCTGTCAGTCTCCTCTTCTCCAGGCAGAACAGACCAAGTGACCTCAGCTGCTCCTTATATGGCTTCCCCTCCAGACCGTTCACCATCCTTGTGGGCCCTCCTTTGGATGACCTCTAATAGCTTAATGCCTTTTTTTGTATTGTGGTGCCCAAAACTGCACACAGGACTCAAGGTGAGGCCACATCAGCAGAGGGCAGAGTGGGACAATCACATAGCTCAACTGGCTGCTGATGCTTTGCCTGACGCCCCCCAGGTTGGTCGTCCTGGCTGCCAGGGCACTGCTGACTCATATTCAACTTACCATCAACTGGGAGCCCCAGCTGCCTTTCTGCTGTGCTACTCTCTAGCCTCTTGTTCCCCAGTCTGTCTGTACATCCAGGCCCTGTCCCAGGTGCAGAATCTGGGACTTGTCTTTGTTAAACCTCATACAGTTGGTGATTGCCCAGACCTCTAATTTGTCAAGGTCTCTCTGCAGGACTTCTCTTCCTTGAAGGCAGTTAACAGCTCCTCCCAACTTAGTATTGTTGGCAAACTTACTCAGTATACCTTTGTATCCAAGTCATTAATGAAGGGCCTAAAATGGAGCCCTGTGGAATCCCACTAGTGACAGGTCACCAGTGTGATGTTCCCCCATTCACTATTACCCTCCATGCTTGACCTGTGGGCCAGTTGCTCACCCGCCACATGATGTGTTTATAAACATTTTGTCCAGAAGGATCTTGTGAGAGATGATATTAAAAGCTTTACTGAAATCCAAAAAGATTACATCAACTGGCTTCCCTTCATCAACTAGGTGAGTTACCTTGTCATAAAAGAAAGTTAGGTTTGATAAGCAGGACTTTCCTCTCATCGAGTTGTGTTGGCTGTGCCTGATGATTGTGTTTTCCTTCAGGTGTTTTTCAACAACTCCCAGAATAATCTTCACCATAATTTTACCAGACACTGAAGTGAGACTAACAGGACTGTGTTTTCCAGGGTCATCCCTCTTGCCCTTCTTGAAAATTGGGGCAATTTTCCAGCTTCAAGTTTACCAGGACCTCTCCATATTCCCAAGACCTTTGAAAAATCATGTGATCACCTGGAACAATCTTTCCAATAGTTATAAAGGCAATCTGTAGAATGCAACCATTTTTTTCTGAGGAAAAGAGATTATTTCTTCTCTTTTTCTAATTTTTAGAGTTAGTTTTTCATTTTTTAGCTCTTGGAACTGGCTTGCCATACAGTCAACTTGATACCTGTACAAGTATGAAGAAAATGGGGTAATCTCCTGATGGGAATGTAGAACAGTGAGGAGGCAGGACCACCACTTCCCACAGCAACTGCCTGCTAAATTGGTTTAGTGGTAGTACGAAACAACACCTCCATGTAGAGCCTTTCTCTTGACATTTCTTGACAATAATAACTTTCAGCATAAATTTCCTTTGATTAATCTGCAAATTATGTTTCGTTTTTTTTCTTAATGTTTTGATATTGCAGTACTCATAAGCTGTTGATTTAGTATGGATCAATCAACACAGTTATCTGGGCTCGTACATGAGGAATTTTCCTCCACAGTGAAATTTAAGAAGTTACATCTGAAGTTAATCAATGTACTAAGCAGAATAATAGTAGCATTTCCATTTTGTACAAACTAGAACATGCATTTTCTTCCCTAGTTAAATCAACATCACTTGAGTTTTGTTTTCAAAATGGAAACACTTTTCATGCAAAAGCTCAGTTTTGAACATACGAAATTCAAACTGATGAGTCTAATATCCCGACAGAGAAAAGCAACATACCAACAAACATATGAAACTACAGAATAATAGTATAAAAAAATTTTAAATTTTAACAAAATATATTTAGAGACTAAAAATTAAAAAAGAAACTAATTTTATCCTGCTTATTGCCAGAAAAGAATAATAGATACAAAGATAGGACTTCAGAGAGAACAAAATTTCCTGATCACCTGTGGAAACTCGTGGAAGGGAACTCAAATCAGTATCTCAATAGATTACATGGAAATTACATGAAGGTGAGCCTTAGATATTGTAAAGAACTTTTCTGCTATGTTCACAAATATAAATTTACAGGTAGTATGCTGTTTACAGTAGATCACAGTGTGTCATTCTGTCTACTGCTCTCCCAGTGGTCCTTTTATAACATCATTTTTGGAAGAGGCTGCCCAGGAAGGGCTTGTGTCACCATCCCTGGTGGTATTTAAAAGATGTGGAGATGTGACATTTTGAGACATTGTGTATTGTTGGACTTGGCAGTATTAGTTTGGTGTTTGGACTTGATGGTCTTAGAGGCCCTTTCCAACCTAAATGACTCTATGATTCTATGTCAGCTTTGTTGTCTCTGCTCTCAAAGCAGTGATTCTCTCCTATATTTGTATAGCTTTTACCATATGTTAAAGTCTGGCTTACTAGGTAGGGATCCTAATACATCTAGAAAGTAATCTTGGTGTATAAAGCATTTGGGTATGGATTTGGATACTAGGACTTTTGTAAAGTCCTATTGTTAAACATGACGGTCCTGGGAACATCATTACATCAAAAACTGTAGGCAGTTGGCCAGACTATGATACCTGCAAAGATTATGTAAGTGAACACATGCTGGTTTTATCCAATGACTTCTACATCAGCTCAGAAAAACAACTTTCCAAAACCTCAGTATAGATACATAAACATGATTTTTTTTTCAGTTAATTACAGAAATACTTGGTTGACATTAGATATTAGGTTCTTGTTTAATTGAACAATCTCAGCACTTATTTTAACTTCCACATTTTACCAGATATCTAGCTTATTTCTTGGCAAACAATAAGTTCCCAAGCAAAAATGCTATGCTACTCCAAAGAAAAAAGAAGCCTTAAAATTCCCCTCAAATATCAGCTTCTAATGAACTACAAATCACAGAGATTTTTGTCTCTTTCTCAGTGTTTTTTAAGCAATTAAAATATGTGTTTGCTTGCTTAAATGTATACTTTAATGTTTTCTCAATATTTAAGCTAAAGGAAGCAAATTTGTGTCTTATTTTGATCAAGTGGTAGACTTAATTGCTTGCTGAGTGGACTGATATGACATAGTAATTTAAAAGGAAGATTATGAATTGGACTTTGCCTGATATCTTCTGGGAAATGTTCTGAAAAAATAAGCCTCATAGTTTGTGTCAAATGTTAATGATTTGTTTTTAAGAGTGACTTTTGTGAACTCCTGTGATTAAACTAGGGCTCGATAGAGGCAATACCACTAATAGAGAGCAGCTGGGCTTGCTATAAACGTGGGTTTTTTCTTGTAGATTGGTTATAAACTTTGCCCTGTGGCTGGTTCTGCTCCAGTAACTGCAGATACTTCAGTTAGCAATGGAGTTTTCATCTTCTCTTTGGTAGACACCAGCTGAAGCTCATATATTCTGATGAGAGAAGAAACTTGTTTTGTTGCTGTATATTGCATAGAGCAGTTGGAGTTTTATGCAAAAGATAATGCTAAATTTTCCCAAGGGAAGAAAGGGAAGAAGAGATACAGGGAAGGAGAGGAGAGTCTCCTTTATAGCCGTCTGGCATATCACAATTTGCTCAATGATGTAATTATTCTGTCCTGTGCTGTTTTTCAATATTGCAGGTGCTCGATGTCTCAGAATCTTTTGACATGCCTGCTGTGATATAGCTTTGTGTCTCCACTGCTTTGTTCAGCACTTGTTGGCTCTCAAACTTTTTATTGCAGCATATGGCTGTCTGATGTTAGCATTTCACCATGGACAACATAATGAAGTTCCAGCAGTCTATTGCTCCCATAAGCCTCGTGCTAGCTAAGTGGTGGTGAACTTATCTGGCAAATATAGTGCTGTTTCAGAAGAACTTGACATGAATGTCTGGAATGTGAACAAAGACCTTCTCCACCTTCCCTTCTCTAATTAAAATTGCAAAATTTTAGTTTTTGCTCCAACTCTACGTTAGGTTCTGGCTTCTTTTGATTTTTAAAATACAATTTGTTTTTAAATATCTGGGTTTTGATTATTTTGCTATCCCTTCATATGTAGCAGAGATTGTCTTCATCATTTTGGTTTCTATTCTTAACTGAGATGGTGAGGTATAGGATCACAAATTGCAATTTTGAAGTTGTGGTCCCATGCCCTAATAATAAGTGGTCCTATTACCTTTTGATTTTGTTTTAGTCCTATGTTTTTACAGTTGTTTACTAGCTTTTCTGTGAAATGATAGGCTGTTCTTACTTTTTTCTTTTCTGTTCTACTTCCACAGCTTCCTATATTTATTGTCTACATTGAATATTTTGACAAATTGACAGTGTTTAAAAATGTTGACAAACGCAGGAAAACAATAAAGATTTTGAAAGTTTAATAAAATACCATGTAACCTGCATAGCTACAGGTATTTCATAAGTAGGAAAATATTGCATTGTCTAGGATAGTAATTTTTTAACTTCATAACCTATTTTTCGAAAAAGGAACAGAAAGTTCAGTGGGGGAACTGAAATTTGAAGATAAATCATGGTGATATATCCAAGTGAAAATGAGCTGTTTATAAAGTTTTGTAAAACTGCATACATTTATAGAAATAAATGGGAACATACACATTGGTTCTCTCATTTGATCAATTGGTGATTTGGAGGAATGTTATTATGTACTTCCTGGGTTAGGAAACTGGCCTGAAATTTTCATAATTTCAGACTTGCTGTCATATTTTAAAGCTGGTAGTGTTGTGGTGATGTATTTCTTTGATAGAGTCAAGGATAATTCACAGTTGCTCTCATATTGAGCTACAACTTTCAGGTGTTTGTTTAATACTTTAGAAATTTTAAAATGAGGCTATTAGAAATACTCTAATGCATGTAATATGAAGGATCAACGTTTGCCACTTAGATAAAATATTTAGAAGACAAGGCCCTGCACTCCTTGCATGGTATTTTCTTAGGACTCAATCTTTCAGTACAATTGTCAAAAATTGAGAATAATGTTGTTTGATATTTTAGTCAGATAGGACTGAAAAATTTCATGTCAGTCCAGTACTTATTATGCAGCCATGATGTTTTATATGTTTGTTTTAATATATTTATTGATAACCTTCTCAAAAAACAATGAAGTATTTTCTATTGCTGCTTACCCTGGAAGTCTGTTCTGGTACCTGAGTACAAGGATGGTTAGCAGTACGACATTTTCTACATTAAATTCATTTGTAGCTGCTTTTGTTTGTTTGTTTTGATGGAGTAGCTTCATTTCTAGGTGCATTTAGAGACAATATTTACATCCTATTTCAGTTCATCACGGGCAGTATCTATAAAGCTTAAGTGGCATTGAGGTTTCTACTATGGCACAAATTTAAACCCAGAAAAAAAATAATGTTTAGTTAGACTATAAAGACAGAATTGAAACAACTCCTTTATGGTTGATTTCAGCTGTAGAGCTCTGAACCCATGAAAATCATTAAGTGCAATATGAATGCTGGAGGGAAATTCAAGTCTGCAGTCCAATGATGTCAGAATTTTTAAGCATAACAGCCTAAGTAGTTGCTATGAAAAGGTCAAAGAGCTGCAAGCAGTCTGAGTGAACAGATTGCCTGGACCACTCTGGAACATTTATGCTGTGTAGGTAATAAAAAGGCAGTGGAAATTACTGCTTGAGGAGCTTTTTAGGTGGACTGAATCCCTTCTCAAGGGATAATGTTAATATTGATTCCAGTACAAAAGAAGAGTGTTCAAAGCAAGTGTTTTATCGTCTTGGTATCTTGTGATATGTATGAGCTTAAGTGATTGATCACTACGGTATTAAAGATTATTTGGTTTCATGTTAATTGCATGCTAATATTGACTATTAGTAGTGCTGGTCTGAAGAACAACTGAGAAACCACAGCTTCTGGTCTCCCTTTCTAGTGTCTTGAATGCCCAATACAACATTTTGATCAACTGAAGCCTGACAAGCTGTTATGTTTTTTGTTTCTGTTAGGGAAACAGTCACTGGACTGACTAGGAAACACTGTGTCCTGTCAGATCTGAGCCAGATACAGCAGATGTTGCTCAACAGATAGACTAGGGGTTTTTAGGAAAGACCAGAGTGATGGAAAGATTTTGTCATCACTTCTGTCCAAGAACAAAAGTAATTTATAATAAAAAAAGATATTTTAATGTATAATCTACTTTAGTTACTGGACTATTGTCATAGTCTGCTTACCTTAAAAGAGAGAGAACTGAGGATATAACAGCACTATCCTATTCTTGACTGCATCTGTCAGGGTATCCAACACTCTTCTTCCATATCCTTCTGTTTTGGCTGCTTGGTATACAGACCAAATTTGATATAATATCTGTCTCGCCTTGAGTTAGATACATGTCTGAGCAAGACATTTCCAAAACCTTGATAGGCACCTGTCCCCTTCACTTGGGTGATGGTTTCAGGCTCAGGATCTCCGCATTGGGATCTGCCTGAGCAATGCTGCAGCTGTGCCTTTGCCTGGCCAGGTGTCTTGCTGCACCTTGGTTTCCTGGCTGGCCTTAGACTTGCCTCATCACCATGAACTTCTCTGGGGATCACTGGTCTTACACTGAACTTGTTACCATCTGCAGGCTCACTCTGCTCAGCTTCTGTGGGTACCTTGAGTCTGTGCCTTTGTCATTGAGGGTGCTGCTCTTTCAGGCTTGCTGTCACACTCAGGTCACCTCCCATTATGGAGCAGCCCACTTCTGATACTCCCTTTGATAGCTGCCAATACATTTTTTTTTTTCCCGTAAAGATTCCCAGTTTACCATCACATTGGGGTGAGTTGAAAAACAAAGGATACTTTTAATAGCACAGATTTTCTTCAGTGTTTTACAGTTCCATGACAAAATTTTTATGATAAAATAAATCTGTTCCATCCCCTCATATTTGAGGTTAAAGTGTACAGTGTCCGATCCTCTTTCAGTTTTTGAATTAGGGTGTGTGATGGATAGAAAGAACATTGTTCTTTTTTTTTCTTAAATTTTCTGAAGAATATCTCTATAGCATAGGAATTCATGCTAGAATATGGATGTGCTTCCAATTATTCTAATGGACTACAGTGCTCCACAAAATCATTAAGGTAATCATGCATGCTGATGACTGTGCCCTTGAAATAGACAATGCAAAACATGCATCTGATTATGAATAAATTGGCATAAGCAGGAGATAGCCAGCACTCAATTTGTGCATTGGCCTTTGTGAAGCACCTTATATATAGATCCATAATTATATCTGGAGCACAGAGGGTTAAAGGCACTTGCAGGTTAGGCCATTTTTTTAATACCTTATTCAATAATACCCTCTCATATAAGGCCCTGGCAAATTTGATACCTCTTTTGTTAATGGTCAGACAAAATTTGGATTCAGTTTTACCCAAAAATTAGTCCAGTATTTAGGTGCCAATATTGCCTTTGCTGTTGATGGATATATATGGCTTTTGGCTGCATTCAGATGCATGCTGTCTTCTGTATAGTGTGGCAAGGTGTAATCTGTAACAAGAAGCTTTTAGAGTGCTGCAGGATCCTCAGGATTGAAATCCTTACAGTGATGGGATATTTTTGTTAGGCTAGGAATGTATTGAGAATGAAAGACATTAGAATGCTGAAGCAAATTTTCTCGTGCTGAGGCTGAAGTATTGCACTGAGTAGCCTTTGTAACTCAAATCACCAGTTCTATTTAATATCTTTATTGATGATCTGGACGAGGGGATTGAGTGTACCATTAGCAAATTTGCAGATGACACCAAGTTAGGGGGGAGTGTTGATCTGCTGGAAGGTAGGAGGGCTCTTCAGAGGGACCTGGACAAGCTGGAGAGATGGGCTGATTTCAACAGAATGAGGTTCAACAAGGCCAAGTGCTGGGTCCTGCACTTTGGCCACAGCAATCCCCTTACAGGCTGGGGAGGGAGTGGCTGGAGAGCAGCCATGCAGAAAGGGACCTGGGTGTTTGGATTGACAGGAAGCTGAACATGAGCCAGCAGTGTGCCCAGGTGGCCAGAAGGCCTGGATCAGGAACAGTGTGACCAATAGGTCCAGGGAAGTGATTCTTCCCCCGTGATTCTTCTCACTCAGCACTGGTGAGGCCACACCTGGAGTACTGTGTCCAGTTTTGGGCCCCTCAGTTCAGGAAGGATGTTGAGATGCTGGAGCAGGTCCAGAGAAGAGCAACAAGGCTGGTGAAGGGACTTGAGTACAAGTTCTATGAGGAGAGGCTGAGGGAGCTGGGGCTGTTCAGCCTGGAAAACAGGAGGCTCAGGGGAGACCTCCTCACTCTCTACGGCTACCTGAAAGGAGGTTGTAGCCAGGTGGGGGTTGGTCTCTTCTCCCAGGCAACCAGCAGGAAGAAATTAGGAAAAAATTTTTTACAGAGAGGGTAATCAGACATCGGAATGAGCTACCCTGGGAAGTGGTGGATTCTCCATCCCTGGAGGTTTTTAAGATGAGACTGGATGTGACACTTAGTGCCATGGTCTAGTAACCATGGTGGTACTGGATCAAGGGTTGGACTTGATGATCTCGGAGGTCTTTTCCAAGGAAAAGTCACTAATATTGCAGTTACAACAGGCTGTTACAATATCATCAACAGATTTCACAGGTTGCTAGCACTGGACTTAAAAATTGGCTCACAATTTTTTTTTGCAGTTACCTCACAACTGCAGGCACACAAATAAAATAAAATGATGGATCTCTCCCTCCCCCACCCCTGTCCCATAATAATCATCAAGAGAGTAAAAATAAGACTTGAATTTATCTATCCTGTGTCTGTTTGCCTTCCCTTCCTTAGTGTAGGCATTCAAGCAATTTTAAAGTTTTGTAAATAATACAAGCTTCCTGGTGATCAACTAGTTTTTAATGAGCTTCACAAACTTTCGTTGTCATCATTTTATTTCTAAACAACAGGTAGTTAGTACATTTTCTTGTGCTACTATTGATATAAAACAGAGGAGATTCCAGATTTTTTCATTTATACTGTCATAACATATTCAGACTTGTGACATTTGTTTTTGTCATTCTATGTTTACTAATAGTTTCTCTTGCCATGAACCAGCAGCATGCTCATGTTAAGTACTAAACCTCTTCTCTTGGTCGATCTTTTGTATTCAAGTTCGTGGCTGTGGTTTTTATTCTGAGAGCAGTGTTCTTTCTTTCTGTTATTGGAGATGGGGAAGAAAAGCACCTTCTGGATGAATTGACTAACACAACTAGAGGGAACAAAAAATCACTTGAACTGTCAAGGACCTCTGTGCCTTCTGACCCCTAAGTAAGTAAAATTCCTTTGGTGCCTTTCTATGTCGAGAATCAAGGCCCTTTTCCTTTCTGCCAGTTGAAGTACTCTAACTTTCTGTTGCTAAGTGATCCACGTCAATTACATTTTGCTTGAGTACATAATTTCCCTCAATTCAATTGCAGGACACTGTAGCTTTTATGGTTTGAAATTCAGCTTTTGACCGGCCAAGTAAGTCTGACTGACTTGCAGCCAATATTGCCATTATGAGTGACAACTGTCTACCTTGCTTTATTTGGCAGAGTTTTCTTCATTATTTCTCTTTCATTAATTATTCTGCTGGAATAAAGCTAATGTTGAATGAAAAAGAGTTAAAGTAAATACTTCAAAGTTGTCTTATATATGCAGACCTGAGTGACAGTATGGAATTCTGCTTTTTTATGCAAGTGTTTTGAAAACAAATTCTACCTGTGCTACTGACAGGATCATTCACATTATCTAGTTATGGTCACAGCGTTATGCTAAAGGACTTTGCCATGACTACAATCTCCCTATTGACTAACACATTATATGTATACTGTAGCCAGTGCTGCAAATGATAATGTTGGGAGAATTCCTTTTCCCTTCGTAAGACCCCAGGCCCAGATCTTGGGCTTTTACTTTAGAAACATACAAGGCTCTAAAAATTCACCTGCTGAATTTATTAAAAATTCTTCATTCCTTTTAATACCTTGAGAGGGCACAAAGGAGAAGACACCACACACGTTTCCTGAGGAGGTCAAATAACACAAATAAGTTTTTACTGGCAAACTTTAGAAAATAAGGGAACTTGGCAAAAGTTTAAGGGGCAACATCCAACCGAAAAAAAAAAGCGTTCCATAAAGCATTGACTTAGCACATGCTAATCCATACTGCTTAGCAAAATCCAACCCATCCAGCTTTAAGCTACCCAAAATGTCAAGAAAGGAGATTAGGAGAAGAAGTAAAGAGAGAGAGAAAAATAGAGAATTATAGCTACCACCTTGAGTCCTATGCAAGTCTAGATTCCACACGTCCAGATGGTAGGGTCGCAACCACATGATGGCTGTGTGGTGCTGCTTTTATTTGCCCTGGCCCCCCTGTGGCCACTCCCACTACCCAAGGTGGGACTTTCAGTCTACCAGTCACTCTGGGACTGGATTACAGGCTCCAGGGAATATAGTGTGGGCAGTGCTCCCAGTGTCCAGTGAGTGACAGGTAGTCTGGGGCTGCCCAAGGTGGCTCCAAGGGGCTGGATTGGGACAGGGCACCATTCCACCTTCATGAAATTCTAACTGTCCCTTCCCCCCAATACACATTTGTGTTGATCTGAGCCAATAATTGATATGATAATCCAGTGTCTCACAGCCTTTCAGAAATTATTTCTTGCAACTGAGAATTACAACTGTAGGGTGCTCTGAGTCAAATATATCCAGATCACAGGTTATAGATCACAGATTAGTGAATGTAATGAGTGGTGCTGCACTTGGTGAAATTCTGCTTAGTGCATGTTGTTTATAGTAGTCTGAAGTTCAGAGATATAGAGAGAGTATTTTTTTTTTTTTAGTGGTCATTTCACTAATGATTTTTGTAAAAATTTTTCTTCTAGTTATTTTATTTTAAATATTATGTAGCACATAGAAAAGTCTCAATCTAAATCCCAAATTATTCCTTGAATGAAAATTATTTAAAGATCAATAAAAGCGGGTATTTTAATAGTTTATAAACTTAGGAAACTCAGGGAATACAAATGCCATAATACAGTTTGTTGTTTAAAATATATACTTTATATAAGAATAGAGATTGCATTAAATAAAGCATTTAAAGCTAGGTTGTTTGGTTTGGGTTTTTTGTTAATTTGTTTATAAGTGCCCAGACGTAGTTCTGATCACCAGTTTATTGGATTCTAAAAGTACCCTATCTTGCAGAAGTGTCAGGTATTATATAAATAACAAAATTATCTGCCTTTCTTGAAAACTAAAGTAAATGCTTTCTTGTCTCTCTGAAAGTGTTTTCTGTGCTAGACAACCTTGTAGACTGAATACTTGTCTGTCATACTCAAGAAGAGCTGTTTGAAGAACAGAGAAGATTGCATCTATGTATTGATTATCTCACTCTTTCCTCAGTTATTTCCTTAAAAATATTTACTTTTTAAGTTTTTTTCAATAGTTATTTTTCCTTATTAGTCTGACTCTGTCCTACTCATTAGGACTAATGTTCCTTTTCTGCTTTAGGTAATCGGACACTGCACAGCTGTTTTCCTGTGTTATCTAGAAATAATGTTATTACTTTATATACCATCAATATTGAGCATATAGTAACAACAGTTTAATGCAATGGCAGCTACTGGATAGAAGACACTTTAGAAAGGTGAAAAAAATTCTTCTGGTCTTTTCCTCTTTTTTGAGATAAAAACAGGTTGCGGAGGGATCGGATTATTTTGGAGGGATTGGAGTATTTTACACAACAAAATGCCCAAGTCAAACTTTTGAAGACCAACAGAGTGAAGGGAAGGGTTTCATACTTAAGAAAAGATTTGAGTGACAGCAGGAAATCCAGAATATGTGGCTGAGGTTTAAAAAAAGAGCAATTTGAAAAAGTTTATTTATGTATTAAAAATATATAATATCAGAATGATATTAGAATATTTTTGTAAACTGTTCTTTGTTTGAATAAATAAGCTTGTTCTGATTTTCCTGCAGGTATATGTGTTGCTGTCCAAGATTAAGAAAATCTGGATATTAGCACATAGTGCTGTGCAAAATCTAGTTTCTTCATGCAAGTAAAACATTCATGTATCCTTTGCAAATGTCTGCACTTGGGAATGAACACGCTATAAATATAGTCACAGAATTACAGAATTGATCAACCTCCTTGCAGAGCAGGGAGGCTGGAATGGACCACAGTAGAGATGTGGTCCAATCTCCCTGCTCATGCAGATTCACCCCAGAGCACATGGCACAGGATTTCATCCAGATGGTTCTTGAATATCCCCAGTGAAGGAAACTCCACAGCCTGTCTGGGCAATCTGTTCCAGTGCAAGGTCACCTGCACAAAAGAGATCATCCTCATATTCAGGTGGAACTCCCTGTGTATCAGTTTCTGTCCATTGCTTCTTGTTCCATTGGTTGGTGCTATTGAGAAGAGCCTGGCTCCATCTTCTTGACACCCTCCCTTCAGATAATTACACACATTGATGAAGTCTCCTCTCAGTTGTCTCTCCTCAAGGTTGAACACTTTTTCATTTTCATATGACAATAGTTAAAAAATGGAGCAATGCCAAAGACACATCTGAATTTAGTCTCTCTCAAGGGACTCATTCTTTGTGCTATGATATGCCTTATATGTGGAATCAAAAGACCTTCACGTAGCTTCTAGCAGGAACTCACTTACTGTGGAGACTAAGGACTAGAAGAATCTATGTATATTTTATAATTTCACAAAAACTTTGTAAAAACTTACAAATCTAAGTCTTGAGAAAGACTATAAACACACAAAATTTCAGACTTGAGAAAATTTGGAGAATCTGTATTTAACTGCTTGAGGCAACGAAAACCTAAATTCAGGAAAAAGAATGAGCATGAAGCATCAAAATTTGAGAAATAAATTATTGTAGGTAAGAAACTGTCTGTAAAGGTTTTTGGACTACAGCTCTGTGTGTCTGGTTGTCAAGATCACGAAGACCAGTGGCCTACCAGGGAAGTCAGAAAAGTACAGGCATTTCAAAAACATGTGTTCTGAGAGTGCAGGTACAGTTATGACATAGAGTCATAGAAAGAAAGTGTACTGTAGAAAGTCTGACACCTTACTTTCTCTCACTCTTATTCTGGCCGTAATAACAGCTACTTTAAGAAACTGTCTGCTAAAACATGCCTTGTTATACTCTTTTGTAGTCCTGGAAGAAGAAAAGAAGTGAAGAACTAAGGTAGTGATTTTCAGAACATGAGGCATCCTTCACAAAACATGGTCTGTCCAGCCTCTTCTCTCTTTGATACCGTGTATTATTTGAGACTACCATAATAACAGCTCAAAGATAGGCAGCATTCACTAACTGCAAATCTTGTTATTATAATTTTATAAGGCACATGGGTAATCTCTTATGAATGCATAAACAGTGGAAGCTGGGGTTGGGGAGTGAATAAGCAACTCTGTGGGAGTTGGTTGCTGGCTGGGGTTAAATGACACAAAGAGTTAACTAGAATAAGCATATTTACTTGCTTGGAATAAACTAACCTAATATTAGTTTGTTTGTAGTGTAATTTCATAACGATAACTACTTGAATACCATGTGAATTTTTTGAGTAAAAATGGTGGGTTAGAACGGTCAAAGGAATACATGGATAAAAAGTAAATGTTCTCCCCAGAATTTTCTCCGTTTCTGGAATGTATTTATATTGCAAAATAGTTTGCTTGGTTAAACCTGGGCAGATTTGGAAATGTGGCATAACTAAGTTTCAGAAGATGAGTAGGTATCCAAGATGCCTAGGTATCCATCTAACATATAATGTTTGTATCTAATACAATTTGAAAGGCTGGCTGCAACATTACCCTACTGCAACTTGAGTACAACTCTTTCCATTAAAGACTAATCGAAATTAATAATAATGCAATTCCTCTGTTTTATAAGAGGCTATTCCATAGTTTTTCACTTAATGCACAGCACCAAGTAGGGAAAAATGGTGGCTTAAAGTGTTAACTACAGTTCTTTATATGTTTGCTTCATTTTGCTTTCAGCTCACACCCTGAAAGACAGAAAAAATGCAGATTTTTTTCTCCAAGATTAGATTTCAAGGAGGAAATTCGTGACTTGCTAAAAAGGCTTTGGTTAGATCACCAGTTCTGTGAATTCATGTCAACATTTGATCTCTCAAATTTATTTGCACAAAGGATGATGAAAGTAAACTCCGAACTTGGAAAACCTTGTAATTAGCAAGTGATTATATTAATTAGACCATCAGATGTCATGTTTTTCTGTCAGGCTTCTGCTTCATTTATAATGGATAAATTAGATCAGCTTTGAAGATAATAGAAGACTGTATAATGTGCAAGACTCCCGCTTTCTTTCTTTCCTGAAATTGAAATATATGTATCATGTAAACCACAGGATTTTAGAGAAAGAAAGGACCCTCATGTTATTCAAAGGACCATGTGCTGTCCAGAACAGGATTTACCCTAATTTTTCTGTGGTTAATGGTTCTGTTTGGATCAGATGTATGATATGAGTAAGATACAGCTATACTGGCTGAATTTGAATGCCTAAAATCATAATTGAACATACAACCAGTGAGAATAAGACATACTAAAAATAAAGAAAGAACAAAATATCAAGGTCTAGCTGTTCATCCTGGCAACCAGTTATGAGAGACACCTGTTCTGCAAACATTAGTTTAAAATATCTAGGCTTTGTTCCCTGGTTGTGAATTGTTTATTAGTTTTACTTGTCTATATTTTGAAGGTGAAAAATAAAAAAAAAAAACAGAGAAAGCTTCCTCAACATATGTATGCATTACAGGTATGGTAAGAGGAAAAAAAAAACAACAATCCACCAAACCCCAAAATAAAAACACTTACATTCAGTGCTATATTTAATACGTATTATGAAAGAGGACAGTACTGCAAAATAGCAGAACCACCTAATTATTTTCCCAATGTAGTGGTTATTCTGAGTAAAACCAATAGTTGATAATCTTATTACTGGGATGTGAGTTTTTTTAAAAAGTTCTAATACAAAACTATTTAGGTAGGAGGCTTACTTTACCTCTGTAAATATAAATCTCATTAAATAGTTTAATATTCCTATTCAAAATTTTGAAATCTTAACCCTTGCAAACTTGTTAATTGGTAGCAATCAGCTGATGTCTTGGAGCTGTTTAGTCATGAACGTCTAATGAATGTTCAAGATTATTGCCAATACCTTGCAGCTGGTAATAAAGCCTTAATAAGGTTATGTACATTTAAGAAATGGATGCAGTTGCTAAGATTTCTTTTTCACCTACTGCATAATGTTTTCCATAAACAGCAGACCAAGATAAAGCATACATAAAAATTTATTAGATCAAGATACCTGAAACACACTCATTGCCCTGAGCACACATCAGACGAATTAAATAACACGTGCCACATAAAAGAAGTTGGCCTAAATACTTTTTCAGCCTCTGTCTTCAACTAATTCTGGATAGCCAGGGAAAGCAAGGAGTATGGGGAAAAGTACTGAAGCATACTGAGGGGGGCAGGACTGGATTACATATCTGCTTCAAATAAAGATAAATGCTACACCAATTGAAATATAGAGAAATGCCTTAATCTGCAATTAGAATAAGTGCTAACTCACTTCCAGGGCTTCAAGAACTGGAAGGTATTCATCCACACTCTTGTTGATTGATGTTAACATCCATCTCTTTTTCTATTCTGTTTATTTTCTAAGCAATATATATGTTCCTGCTCTGGTCAGGCTTGCAAGTTTCCCAGCGTCTTTCAAGAAGCATTTATTTAAACAGGTTGTTTCTTGGCTGGAAAATGGTAACATCATTATTTTGAAAACGAGCAAACTGATATTTGACTAAAAGTCAAGATCTCTGACATTTGTATCAGTTGATGCTCAACATCCTAGTGAATTGATGAAGAGAAGCATGGTACTGCTCTTTCAACAAATGCTCTGGCCATTTTGGAGAAGGGCAGATTATCAAATCCAGCACAGGAAGGAAAAAAATTACAAAAATCTTGCTACATGAAATTTAATCTTTTTTAGTGAAGTGTTACCTTTGACCCTAATTCTGTTCATGCTTTTATCACATATATTCACTCAATTTCCATGTTGTCATTCACAAGCACTGCTCTATGAGCAGCTTGCAACATGCAGATTCCTCCATGCACCCATTACAGAAGTGTTTATTCAGCTATGCAGGTTTCCTTTTTTTTTGCATATATTGAATAGGATTTCTGAATTCTTGCTGTTTTATGCTCACCATTTCAACTTTTGTAGCAGTACACACAGTTCCTTTCTGTCTGTAGCTATTGAAACTTCTGTTTCAGGTGTAGCCATTATCAGTGGGGTTATTTTTGGTATTGAAACGTGTTATTTGCATTGGAAATTAAGGAAAATAAAATTGCTTTTCACACATACCTACTTCTCTGCGTACAGACCGTTCCTTCAACGGATTGCTTTTTTTCTATTTTAAAATTTTTCAGTGTTTTTCACTAGAAGAGTAGATCACAGGACTCATAGAAAAAAAAATAAGTAGAATGGTATCTCAGCAGGTCATCTTTACCAACCCCCAGCTCAAACAAGGGCTAGCTTCACAGTTAAAAAAAAACCTACCAAAAGGTTCAAGGGTTTGTTGGGGGCAGTAATTGGAGTTCATATTATTGTAATTGATGTTTTCTTTAGAAAGCTCTTTCTGACTTTGATTAATAGACTTCTACTCAAAATTGCACAAAGTGATTTTAGACTTATCATAAACAACACCTGCAACCCTTTCTTCTCTTCATCCAGTGCTGCAGCTCAGACTTTGTCCTGTAAGTATTAAGGACATGGAGCTTGAGTGATTTGACTCTTTTGGAGATGCTGTGTTTCATGCATGGGGTATTTTATCTTGTTCCTGGAGAATAAGCTTGGGTCACATCCTTGACATTGTTCTCATTGGGCAGCAGCCAGAGAGAAGGAAGGTCCTGTTTGTCTGTTTCTGGTTTTATGTGTATTACAGATAATAAAACATCTGTCGAGACTCTGATAGTGGGCATTCTGCTCTGCAAACAAGAGAGAAATTTCTACAGGAGAAGGATTTTTATATAAGTGAATTTAACGTTTGTCAGACTTCTGATGTGGCATACACAAAGCCTATGCAATTATTAGGTTAGTTTTCTTGAATCTTAATGTGCAGATATTAATGTCAGTGGGAAGATGAAGATGTGATACGAATGAATGAATTCTGAATGATAGAGAGCTGTCATTTGGACATGAATCAAGACTGATCAAAGAGACAGTAAGTTTTTTTTCAGTCTTAAGGGAATCCAAAAGGGAAAAGTGCTGCATATCACCACCCACTGTCATGCTAAACAGTCTCCCAATAGAATTGTAATAGCTGAAACCATCAATGTAGAGCACTGTGAATGAGTTACTGAGGCAGAGCCCTCGTTAGGGAAGGTATAAATAAGGCTTCCCATCTGTATTATCACCAACCTGCTACTTAAAGCTGAATTTCACCAATTTTGCTCCTAAATTTCTGTTGAAAGAGATAGATACTGAATTCAACTGTAATTATGCTTGAGAAAATTATTTTTTTAATGTTTTATATTTCAGTTTTTCATGCATTGCTATGTTTTATTTGCTTGTTTTTGTAGAGAACTCATTATCTAGATGATCTAGATAACTCATTTAGTAGATAACTCAGATAAAATGCTATTTAGATGATCTTATGATTACTGCTGCTGTTGCTGTCTTCTTAACTGTGACTAAAATGGCAACCTTAATTTTTGCAGCAGGACAAAGTAGTTCATGGTATTTTTGCCGTCTTCATGATGAACAAATGAGTCTACCCTGGAAGAAGCCATCAGTCTTGTTGGAAGGTTTTTGCACTTATTGTTTGCAGAAAAGGATTCTGTCTGAGCAAATGCTACCTTAGGCTACTATGCAAAGCCAACAGCTGTGGGGCTCCAAGTCACAGAATTTTCTTTATTGTTCTTACAAACTCTAATGATGATGACACAACAAGTTTCCAGCTAATGGAGCTTTAGTTGCTAACACTGTTTTGAGCTCATTTCTTAATTAATAAATTGCTACCTCTGCCCCACTCACTGCTGGATTCTGCTCTTTATGAAAATTCTTCTCAAGAAATCCCAGTCAATTTGAGGATCAGAATGGAGCACTGTGGCTGCAGCACTGAAACACACTAACTATAGAAATGAAACGGAACACAAAATTCTTTTAAGATATCTGCAGTCCTGAAAATACTATTAAGGATGAACTCAGACCAGTGAAAGTAATTTTACAGGTAACATTTTACTCAGTTCTATAAGTCCATAAGATTTACTCATATATAAAGTTACTGTAGAAAGTGCCATTAATTTGTACTGAAGAAATGGCATTTTATTACATGAGTTTTTTTTCTCACAAGAGGAAAAATGAAGTTTGATATAAATATCTATATATTCTTATGAAATACAGTTGTTGAGTGGTGATTCATTAGCTTGGTTTTTTAGATTTATGAAATAAATACATAAAAATATATTTTATATAAAATTGCATGGTATAAAGAGTCAACTCAAATTGTTAGCATATGAATTTAAAGCAGATGAGCTAAACAATTCACAAAGGGATGCTTTCAAGAAGAATTCAAGAAGAGGTTCAAATTTTGTCCACACAAAAAGTGACTTTGGTTGTAAATAAACTTAAACACCATTTTAATTTTTAGTGGAAATTCAAACAAAATTTTAATGCAGTTTAAAGATTAAGTAATATTATTTTTCCATGTAGCAGTAATGTTTGAGTGTTTAGTTTCCTGTACTTGGTTAAATTTACCAGGGCTGTGGGATTTAAAATAAATTATTAAAAAAATCATCAGAATGAAAGCACGTTACATCACAATTTTCTTGCACTATTAGCATTTGTACACTGTCAGGTACAGTATCAGGTTTTACAGTCATGTCTGGTGATGCCATACTAGTATTAAGGGTTTGAGTTTTTTGATGGGTGAACATGAATTGCTTGTTAATCTAACAACATATGTGTTAGCCTGAGCCAAGAGTCAGAGTTCTTCTCTCTGAATTCAGTCATAGAATATTTATGACACATTGCATCTTTCTATGCCTTTAGAAATGGACCACCGAAAATTGCTGGGAAATAATGAAACCGACTTCATTATTTCATAGAACTGTTGTAAAGAACACAGCAAGAGCTCCCTGTAGCATCGACCTGATAAAGCCAGCAAAAGCTTCTGGACCCTTATGCATGCCAACTGACTTAATAACACTGCTCTCATCATCTGTTGTCAAAGAGGTGACAGGTCCCAGCTGACATCTTGGCTGTAACGAGCTCTTGGCTAAAGTTTGATTTTTGAATTGGGCAAACTGTGTAACTTGCTGCTCCCATGCTTGGAAACCTTTTCATTTCTTCTCTACAAGCATTTTCCCTTCCACAACCATTTGTTCACAAGCTAGCAAAGTCTTCTGTGTCAGTTCTTCTTTTCTCTGTTTTATTTTTGATCCACATGTCTTTCAGCATTTGTGCTGTCAGTCAAAGCCAGTTGAGCTGCTTTCGGTCATACCTCTACTGTAACAAGGAGAAGCACATTGTGGTGACATCTGAATTTGTGCCAAGCAAGGGACTTTGGCACAGTACATCATTGATGGGAGGTTACTAGTACTAAATACCAGAAGGTATTTAGTAATCTTTATGCTGATGTGACCATATTGCTTCTGGTTTGAGGTTTCGCAATTTGGGCTTTTCCACATTGCAAGCAACTAAGTCTAAAGCAATTCGTCTTGTCTGCTGCTAAGGTTATCCTGACTTTTTCTGAATAACAAACTGCCCAGTCATAATTTATTTTGCCCAGAAGAAAAGAGGGATTCTATAGTATGCTACTCTGGCCAAAGTACAGTTATGCAGGGATTGTTTGTTCGCACTTTGTTAGCTACCTAAGGTCTGCCTTCAGTGAGGTCAAACATTCTAGGAAGAACGTAAAATTGATGTCGCAAAATTATTAGCTTTTCAGTTGTACTCCAGAGCTTATAAATCATGGTTAAATCAATTATCTTTTCATGAATTTAGATTAGTGATTTATGAAGGTGACAAATGCTGGAGTTAAGTAATAAAATTCTGTTAAACTCTTCATAATATATGGGAAGAAAATTATATACCTTCATACATCTAAATCTTTGAAAGGAAATACTTTTTATTAATTCAGACAGAAGATAAAAGTGTTACCGCATTTTTCAATTCAGACAGAAGATAAAAGTGTTACAGCATTTTTCAAGACTTAATCATTCATTACATTTGTTGGACCTACATCGCAATATTAAACACAGTAGCTTATAACTTATGAGGATTATTGCAGTTTCCTAGATAAAATGGGTTCATTAATTCCCTGAAGGGACTAATGAGCTGTGCTTTTGGTATAATCATGTTAGTTTTCTGATTGTGTAAGGAAGGTATAAGCATTTGGACAAATTCAATAATAGATCCTCTTAGAAAGCTCTATGATTCTGTAAAGTGCTGTATTTGTTAATTATCTGATTAATTTCATGCTGGCATTCTGTATTTAGAAAATAAGAAAATAAGTTTACCTAGGTGAATTAAATTTCATTCATATCAGTACTGACTGCTGTTCAAAAGAATCTGTTGACACTGCTTAGTGACAAAGGAATACTGTATTTTTGTGGAAACTTTGAATCAGTCTATTTTGTTTTCATGGACTATTAAATTATCTGGCTTTTTCCAATGGACTATTAGAAGCTATAGAAGAAACTCATTAATTCACACTGACAGGTCTAAGAAAATATATCCCTATTGGTCTTACATTCAGTGTTGTTTTACAAAGGTAATTGAGATTTAGTGGCATTATAGCAAAGTTCTCTAACATTTAAGTCTTTATGCACCTATGACAATCAGATAAGTTACATTTTTCTTCAGAAGAACTAAATCCTAGTCCAGGGCTAGGGATATATCTAGTAAGTTTTTTTTCAGACTGACTAGATTTTTAGGTGCCATGAGTACTTTGATGAAGTACTTACTTTTCAGTAGTTCTCAGTATTTTAAGTGCTATGTATCTTGGAAAGCACACCACTACATTTTCAATTCTTCTAATTTTAAGTAAGGTCATAGTTTTCATTTATTCACATTGCATAGTATAAAGAAATAAAACATCTTCCTTAAAACCAAAGTTGTAGCACAACTAATTTCCTAGAGTCAGCTTGTACTAAATAACACATAATAAAGATCAAAATGAAATATATTCTGACCAAAACTCATCTTCTGTCCTGTAGCGAACAGATGTTCAAAAATTAATTTTGCTGCTAATATACTCATCAAAAGCAGGAGGATATTTTAGTATTTTAACTTAAGACAAAATTGCTGCCTCGTTTATGTTTTGTTATCCCTGTAACCTGAGTCTCTTGCTTCTGGTGCTACTCTTTGAACTTCATTGCAGCAGCTGCTTCAATTTACATGAAAACTGATAAAAGTATAACAGTTCGAGAAGTCCTCTAGTCTTTAGAAAATGAGGAGTATTTTAATCTGAACAACTGTATTCCTCATAAAGCTAACATAGATTTAAATTAGAAAAAAAATCTCAAAACCCCAACTAAAACTGCATATCAGATTTTAAAACACAAGTTTTATAATACAGCTTTTTTTGCCCATTGGTTGAAAAACAACCAAATGTCCTTTCAGAACACCTTCCTCTGACTCATCTCCTTGCCAAATATGTCACTTATATTAATATTAAAATAGTAATATGTAATATTATAGTAATGTAATATTAATTAATATTATAAGGTTTTCCAACAGTGAACATTTATAAGCATTTTTATGATATTATAAACACTCTTGTATTCTTATTTTAGAGGCTCTTTGATTGCAGAATTAAACACATTTCACAGACTTACTCTGCTCTTCCTATTTTTTTGGAGTGCAATGACACAAGATAAGATTTTCCTTCTTCTTTTAATTTTGTTTAGTAAAAGACCAGTTTGTTTCTAACTGGATGTTTTTGTTTGAAAAGAAAATTGCTGCAGAATCTGAATTATAAATAGAAATTCAGGGAAACTTCAGGGTAAATAGTGTGAAAGCCTGAAAAAAAATAGTACCCTACTGTTTTAGGGAGGTAGAAAATTAAATGATTCCTAAGCAAATCTCCAGAGACAGAACCATCCAAAAACTATTTGTCCGTGCTTGCAAAAACCCTGGTTAATATACCCAGGAAAAATTTGAGGAAAAACAAGGCATTTTCTTCTAAGAAAATGTTTTGTACTTTTACAAGGAAGGACTCTGAAAGAGCTGACTCTGGGTTCCCACTCTGGGTGGAGACAGAGCTTTACCTCTCTTAGTGCTGGGTACACTCTGGAAATGACATTTTAAAAGCTCTGTAAGCTGAGGCTCATCAGGATTGATTCCAAGCTGCTCTATGAAGCTGAGGCGTTTCAAATCCCAGTGTTTTCATTTTCTGTGTCTTTTTGTGGTCCATGACTGTGTCTTTCAGTATGAAATTCACATTTGTTAAACATTGTAAACCTTGTGTCTCCAAACAGAAGAATGCTTAATTTTTCCTAATATGAAGTATGATAGCACCAGTGTGCCCATATGCTTAAGTTCTGATTCTTACCCACGCAAACTCAGAGGTGATATTACCTATTCTTCAAATTTAAGCTACTTTAGCTCCTCCAGTCTCTTAAATTTTGTACTATTCTTTCAAGTAAAATATAAGAATCTGAACTTCTGATATCAATTATACTTATGTATTGCAATGTCTTTCTAGTTTCTCATTCTTCTGTACTCCTGTCTACTGCATCAAGATTTCCCACAGCGACCCATTTCTTTTATAATCTTTCAGTTTGTGACAGGTATATTTTTTTTGTGAACAGGTATCTTCTGTTTGAATGTTTAATATTTTATGTATATAATGAATTAAATTGAGTCCTGGGTATATGCCTGAATTTCAAATGCAATGCAAGTGTGTTATTTGCTTCAACATTGCTATGACTGAAAACTGCTACAGCCAGTTAAATTTTCTGTTCATTTGAAATGGCGGGCAATTCTCATATTGATCAGAGTAATAGTATCTGTATGGCATAAGTGGACTTATGAAGGTTGTTGCTTCTGGAAAACATTAAGCATATGATTAGCTGTTTTTCTTAATGGTTCATGTGTTTAACAGGTTATTCTCACAGTAAAATTGTAGATCCTCTTGGAAATCCTGAGGCAAACATCTTAATGCTTGACAAGGGAAATTTTGTTATGAGACCTGGATTACATTTGGAGATGTTAGACTGTGTTTCCACAAAACTATTTCATACTATTGCTGCATTACTTGTCCAGTAGTTTCCAAATCAATAACAGGTTTCATGTAAAAGAATAGAAAAAAACCCTGGAGGGATCTCAGTTTTAACCTACATACTTATTAATAAGCCATTTGATAAAAAGTTTTCATTCTAATCTTAACCTCTGAGAGTATTGCTTTTATAGTTGTATCTCATGATAGAGAAGAAAGCTTTTGAATCACTGCTTGGATTGTAATTGCAGGTAAATAAATTCTGGAATAAAAAGAGAAGTCAAATCAAAAATAGTCAGCACGATAAATTATGTCTTTAAGGTTGTTGTTTCCAGAAAAGCTTCTTCAATCCCTTTGCAAAGAGAAAAGCTGCATATCTGCACCGTTAAGAAGATAAAAGCAAGAACTATTTCCACACTTGAGAAGCAGTGTAATATTTTGGAAAAAATATAATTAAGCTCCTGGCAATTCATTGTTAAAGAAGCACAGAATAATTTGGGGTTTTTTGAGATATCACAGTGGGTTTGGACTTTCCAGTTGACACTTTAATGCCAAAAAAAGTATTATTTTTCCTATATGGGCGACTTTATTTAACTTACCATTGTAGTGCTGTAAAATAAACAATGCTTTATTCTTTGTATATATCTTAAATTACTTGCTTGTTTCACTATAGCAATAAAAACTATCTATCCCTAGAAAAAAATGAAATCAGCAAATCATAGAAAATCATGAGTCTTTGAAGAAACACCTAGTCTTATACTGTATGACAATTTAAGGGTCAATAATATGTGGAATTGTCCAGAGTGGTGACAAGATCTACTGCAAGAACCAGGCCAAATAACGCTACAAGATTTGTATCCTTGTTTCCTGAGCAAAGGCAATTATACTTACCCAAGTATATTTTGCAGACTGGTTATATAAGTGTAAAGGTAACAGTCTTGATGTTGAAATTTATCAACTAGAATTATGTGATTGACCCAGGTACAGCATCTGGCACTTGGTCTTGTCAAACCTCGTGAGATTCCCATGGACCAACTTCTTGAGCTCATTGAGACATGTTGATTAATGACCAGGAAAACGAGAAGAAAATATGCCAGTTTAAGTAAAATGATGTCTTTCTGAGAAATACTTAAATTTAAAACTACCATGTAGACCCTTTTTTATATAAGTATTGTGTATGTTGGGGCTTTACCACAGGCACAGAAGAATCATTCAAGTATTAGACTAAAACTAAAACCCAGTATCTTTCTACTTAAAAAATCTAGGTCACAGTTAATGCTTATGCTTCCCTTTACTCCTCTGCTACATGTGTCATGGCTTCAGAACTCCTAGGAGAACATGAGATTTGGCCATGTGTGCGTTCTCAGTGGTCTGTTTCTAACTCAATAAAACTATGTATTGAAATCACCTAGGAAAGAACCATAAGCACTGGAAGCAAGAAGCAAAAAACCCAACTGGCATATATGCCATCAGAAAATTGGTTATTGAACACTGTGTGCAACAACTGTCCCATGTACATCCCCCTAGATTTACTGGTACGCTTCAAGCAAGGAGGCGTGCTAAAACTCTTGAATTCCTAAAGCATAGGTTTTAAAAAGTATATAACTCAGAAAGACAAGCAATTTTTATCTTCTTACTTTGTTTAGAAGGAGCTGGTTATACCCTTTATTTGTGGTACTTTGGATAGGGCTCATTATCAACACTAACTGCCTGTAGAAGCAAGATGTAGGGACAGACAAACATTTTTGTTTTTTTCTATGACAACCTGGTACTTAACTTTATGTATCAAATCTTTATTGGATAGAAATCAACAGAGTCCCCTTACAATCTGTTGAACTATATACCTTTACAACAATTAAAGTTCTGAGATCATACTCATTTCTTTTTTTTGGTCTTTCTCTCTTTCATTGAAGTTTTTTTCCTATTAATATTTTCTTCCAGGTGCAAAGTATGTCACTCCAAATCAGTTTTCTTTTAAAACTTCAGCTTCATTTCAGTCTTTTATGCCTTGCTAAAAATTTATTTATCACATAGTATAAGTGAAAAAGCATCTCCAGTTTCTTTTCCTCTAAATTTTAAATATAGCAGTAAAGCAGGTTTTTTATAGTGTGGTTAGACATTTGTGTCTCTACTACATACAATTCTATTATGCTCCCAACATGTGATGTACACATATTTTCCTCTTAACAGTAATCTACCTTTCTGTTACTATAGTTCTTGCTGCAGTTACTCATCTATTGTACCTTTTATTGTGCACAACCAATACCAAAGCTAAGAAAATGTGTAAGTTAAAATCAGTAAACAACATATTTATTTGCCATAGCTGTCTTAGGTTTTTCAGCAATTTGGTGAGCAATCAGCTACTACTTAACAGTAAAACTCTAAGCTTTTCTATATACATTTAATGTTTGTCCAATTTAAAATTTTAACACTGAGTTAAAATAAATTCTCTGCTGTGCTCAGATTTTAAAGTTTTTTTAGAAGAGCGCACTCAATAGATGTAATACAATGGTAAGTGTTTAGTACTCAGCATAATAGCAAGATGCTGGTGAGCCAAAATCTGCTTTTATCTGCTGCAGCTTTTTTATTACAAATTCTTGAGGTATACTTACAGTTAGGAGGGTCTAGTAAAGACTGGATTTTTGACTCTGATTTTTTTTTTCTGTATTTTCATGCATAATTGACTCTCTTGGCATTTAAAAAAAAAAAACCCTCCTATTCTTATCTTTTAAAAAGAATCATTTCCATTCC
Organism: Lepidothrix coronata; assembly: GCF_001604755.1. NCBI lineage: Eukaryota > Metazoa > Chordata > Aves > Passeriformes > Pipridae > Lepidothrix > Lepidothrix coronata. Next base: position 126,882 of record NW_016690289.1, read on the forward strand.
AGTTTCATGCACCTACCTATCGGCTGGATGATTTTTCTTTTCCTCCCATATAACCTTTAAAACATAGATCAGTACTGAAAAAAATGCAAAACCAAAACCCAACATCTGAAGGATGTCCAATTTACTTATCTTTTCGCTGATAGCTATTTTCATTTCCATGTCTGATGCAGAAGGAAAACACACATAGTGTGTAACTAGACATTTACTCTTACTGCAGGTATGGTTCTCACAGCTTTAAAATTCATCATGTAAGAATAACTGCAGGGAAAGAAAATCCTCTACCCTTTGACTTGTCTGAATTCAGAAGACAACTGAAAACTAAGTTCATTTGAAGTGAAAAAGAATATCACTTCAATTTCAATGCTGAATATATATGTCTGCCTGTCTATCTGTTTAATTTGACACTTCTGTGCTACTGTTAAGTATTCTGTACAAAAGGTTAGTCGATATAGGGAAGGAGAGGGACAGAGGACTCACATAAAGTCATTGGTCACGTAGTAACAAATGCCCTTGTGACTGATGGGCATTAATTCTAGACGGTAGAGAGAAACTTATTCAATGGCATGCCAGTATAGTAGTTAGTAATCTTGATATCTCTTGGTATTGCGTACATCTGGAATGGGAATAGTGTGTCTTGAAGTATTATCCCATTCAGAATTGAACTCTCATTCCTGAACACTTTAATTTCGTGTAGCTACTGGGACAAATAAACGTGTTTGGATTTTTGCTTGGTTTGGATTTTTGTTGGTTTGGGGTTTTTTTGGAGGTAGGAGGCACTGAGTTGGATTTTAAAAAAAAAGTAATCAACAAGCTAATACATGGTATCTTAAAGAATCTTGGAAAACACTATGACCAAGTTGTCTATCTTGTTGTCTATACTGACATCATTGTGCCAGTAAAGAGTAATCTTAATAGATATAAAGAAGGCTTAGTAACTATATCTGTACTTTTACCTGTAATTTTCATTAAGATTCACACTCTGTTTATATATGAGAACTAATTGGTTGATCTATACTTTAAGTACTACCCATTGCAATAATTAAGTATATTTGAGCATTCTAGCAAATAAACTTAATTGATTTTGCAATTTTAAACCCAGAGAAAAAGCACTGCAACAATGTTCTATTTAGTTCCTTCTTGTGAATGCAATCAAGGAATAACTGAGTTTTCACACTGTGTGCCATGTTCTTTTCTTCAGCCTTTTTCACACGTTTGAAAACATTAAATATTCAAATACTAATGATACAAGAGAAATAAGTATCCAATTTACATTCACAAGCTTCAACTTGATTAAATTAATGCTGAT
>NW_016690289.1:128197-164477 GCF_001604755.1 Lepidothrix coronata
GACAAAATTGCAAATGTTTCCCCTTCTTTTGGTATTATTTCCTTTTAAATTTTCTTTTTACTGTCTGATATATAAATTTTAGACATTATCTGCATCAGATTGCAAGGCTATGATCCCAGATGGAAGCCAAATATGCAGATTTGAAAAATAAAGTCTGGTCAGAGACTGTTTGTATCAAAATATTTTACACAGGGATAAAATGTAATTTATTTTCCCAGACATTCGCAAAATGTTGATGTTTCAATCACTGATGTTTGAACATTCACATTTTGTTCTTCCTTATATAAGGTGAATATGACTAAATGAGTTGTAAAATGTGAGTAAATGAACGAGTGGAAAATCACTTTTCTTTAGGAACATAACTCTTAAGTAAAAATCAGGCTTTTCAAAATTCTTCTTTTTCAAATTAGTTTAATGACTCAAAAATTAGAAAAAAATTATTGTTTCAATGTAGCATTTTAATACTTAAATTTAATGAAAAGGAAACTTGTTACAGTTACACTATCACTACAAAGATGCATGAGCATTTTCAGAGTAACTTAAAATTAATCACAGAAATTCTATGATGAATCTTTTCCATAAAGCATGAGACTGTGCTTTCTGAAGACAGGAGATCCTTTATACCGTGTTATTTTCAACAACCCTTTGAAATAACTGAGTGCTCAGTCATTTTATTTTGACAGTTTTGCAGGTAATTTCATAAGGCTAAAATATTGACCTATAATTGATGGTAACACTTCCAATTACTGATAGAGGGTCTTAAATTGTTCACCACCCTTTTTTCTTCCTCAGCTCATACAGGTGAAACTAGGAAATTGCTTGGTTTGCCAATAGAGTTGTTAATACAACAGAAAAACATGAACAGAGAGAAGACACTCTAGAAGTGACTATAGGCGGTGGATAACACTGCCTGCAAATCAGGCTGTGAAATACTTTCAAGTGAAGCCAAAAGGCTTGCACTTGAAGACTAAATGTAGAAAAAAATGTTCTCCTATTGTGAAAATGCCATCTTTTTTTCTGTAGTGTTGCCGTCCAAAGAGAAACTTGAAATCCTGCCAGGAGCTGGCCTTTGCATCTTTTGATAACCTTATTAAAGCCCAATCATCAGTAATCAAATCTGCTTTGATAAGCAGCTCACCATCCTGAATGCCTTCCTAGTCCTTAACTGTTTAAATATGAGACATTTCTATCCATACTGATGCCCTGAAAGATTTCTTAGTTCTCTGTGCTAAAAAGTCTGAACAGCTCAATGTTCTCTACTGCTACAAGGTGACAGCAGGAAAACATTTTCCTCCAGTCTCTGATGTGGGAGGAAAACTAGCAAGTCCTGAATCTCAGATCAGCATTTCCAATTACCCAGAAGCCAGATACTTCAGGTGAGTTAGTGTTTCTCAGTCTGTGACAGTCACTGAAGTGCCAGAATGTACTTCCTAAAGCGATTGGTACATTCAAGCACAAAGGAAAAAAAAAACCCAAACATCTATTGCTATGCTCACAATTGGGAACTCCAAAAAATGGAAAGAAAATTAATGGAAAGGGAAACCTAATTTTATTTGATTGTAAGTCAAAACATTTTTTAGAAAAATCACAGAAGATGACCCTTGCTCCTGCCTCATACACCCTTTGAAAGGGATTGAAAGAGTTAGAATTTAAAAAAAAGTTGATAAAAAAAAATAAGATAGAAGGAAAGCAACATGCCATAAGGCAATTCTTCCTGATATTCTAGCAACTAGAACAACAAAACTGCCTAATTTTAGACCTTGCACAAGGTGTAAAACTTAGAGCAGGACGTGGTGAGGACAGGACCTCAGAGAGGAAGGGTTGAGAGGTGCTGCAGTGTTCAGCATAGGTCTGTCATGATTGAGTGGTTAGGCTGCTTAAAGAATCACCATCGCAGGTATTGACAAAAAAGCAGGTTTTAATATGAATTTGTGAAAGTGTGACTTTAATAGAGTTCAATGCCAAAGTTTACTATTACTAACTACTTGGATGAAGCACACATAGGAAAACTGAATTAAAAACAATTTAGAACAACTTACGCAGATACCACATGTGCAAAGGACATGGATACAAAAAGATGAGGGTGAAAGGGTTTATCAGCTTTAATCATTGACTAGTTTACCATTTATGATGTGATTCAATAAGATTTTCTATAATTATAACAGTGACAATATTAGATTTACGATTAAAAAATTGATACAGAATCACAGAATTACAGAATATGCTGAGTTGGAAGGGACCCACAAGGATCATTGAGTCCAGCTCCTTGCCCTGCACAGGACCACTCCCAAGAGTCACTCCATTATCAATTCACATGCACACACACAGGCACAGAGATGTTTAAAAAACAGGTAGATGAGGTACTTAGGTTGCCCAGGTTGACAAAAATGAGACCATCCATGTCTCCCACAGGAGACATCTGCAAGTAACAAAAGCACAGTACCAGAACTGGGGAACTAAACCTTGCCTGTGAGGGAGGGAGAGATTTGCCGTCATTTTGCATGTATGTGAGATTAGAACTTTTTGAGAATAATTATGAAAGCATGCTTAACATGGTTTCTCTGGTGCTAAATTGATGTTGATCCTGGCCCACTGTCTGTAGGTTAATTATGTATCGTTAAGAAATCAATAAAACACTTAACTTCTAATTTGGTTTAAACTAGATCAACTGAACAGTTTTCCCATAATCAGAATATTTTATGTGTCTTCAGCATTGGTCCGAAAGTCATGTAGCAACTTAGTTTGCATATTAACAAAGATGAGTATTCCTAGAAAATCACATGGCTTTTATGCTACATATTTTGATGGGAATCCATGGAATTTCTTGTTGTCAGGCAGATTTTCTGAAAATATGGGAAAAAACACAGCAATAAGCATCTTAAAAGAACATTAACCAAACTTAGGAAGTGTAAAGCACTCAAAAATTACCATATGATATCACATTCTACCATATGATAATACATTCTAAATATTAAAATAATAATGATAAAAACTTAAATACGTAACATAACAGCAAACATTTTCCGGATTTTTTAACATAAGGATCATGATTTTACCACTTAACAGTATTTTTTTATGTAAGGAATTCCATTACCACCTGGGTATTAACTGATATTTTTTAAATATTTATCATAACATGGAATAAAAATTCTTTCTAAATAATAGTTATACTCAACCAGAAGAACATTTAATAAAAGTCTGTTCAGCTCTGTGACTAATATATATACTTGAATGTGATCAGTCTTTGCAGCTAGTTAAATTAAGGCAAAATCAGTTAAAGACTTTTCCAAAACCATATCTGAGAGAAAAAACATAAAAGAGAAGCATTATAGCTCAGCTTTCTTTTCAATAATGTTTCCATTATAGTTCAAAAATATCTCCTAAAGAATCTATAGAGATTTGGTAGGACAGTGAAACATGCTGAACAGACTTCACTCATCTCAGTTTCTAGATAAAGTATTTCAAGGACAAAGGCATTTTTCACTCCTTTTTATAGAATCCTCAAATTCTGATTCTATTCATTCTTGTTTTCTGAAGTTTTTGTTTAATTGTAATATGTTTTGTCCTTTGTGTTGGATAAGGAGAAAGGGAATAGCAAAAAGTATTTCCTCCTACTGGCACACCTGAACCAAACTGGACTTTTTTAAACTTTAGTTGTCATGTCCAAAAGCACTATCTCCAAGAATCCTGCTTTTTTAGCATGCCTAGAACTCCACTCACCTCTGTATTCACTTTGCTTATAGAACCTCCGACAAAATGTTCCTCTTCAGTAAGCAGTCGCTGAACCTAGCTTTCAAATGAAATTAATTTAATTTAATGTAGGAACAGAGATATTTTTGCCAGTGCTGTTTATAGAATATAACTACTTTCTTTTTTTTTTTTTTAGCTTCTGTGTTTGTATAGAAATAAATACCACACAGCTTCTTACACTTGTCTAATGAAAGTGTGACTTTCTTATCATACCTCTATACTCCATGGCCTTCTTATAATACGCTGATGAACATGATCAACATGATTGCATGATCAACGGGAGGGTTGATGAAGATATTCCCAAGAAATTATTCTTATTAAGTCCAAGGATCAGAGGTTTAGTAATGAAAGTCTACAGAATATGGAAATGTAGCCCAGTTTACAAAATAAAATAAATCACAGGCTTAAGAGCCTATAAAGTTTATTCTAATTTCTTGAGAGCAATAAAAGGGAAAAGTGCAGTAATAAACTAAACATATGATGATTAAGCAACTTTAGACTGAACAAGTTCTCTTTCTAATAACTTACATTATTCACACTTTGCTTTGTTACATATTTATTTAAATTTTTATGACACCGCATAATCATGTAGAAGAAATTAAATCACTGGTTACATTCACATGAAATCTAAGCACAAGTAAAAAAATATAATAACATAACTGACTTCTAATTATATGGTCATTATCGCAAGAAGAAAAGATTATAAAACTTTAATAACTTTGAAACTATTCAAAAACATTTAAGTAAACAGATTATGTGAGATACTCATCCCACAGAAATGTTGTTCTCACAATTTGACAACAAGGACAGAAAATGTCCTTGGAATTTTATCATAACTCAGATTAAAAACCTTCATTTTACTTGCCACCAGATACTACTTACTACAGTACAAAAATAAGACAATATTTCTAGTATTAATATTTATTTCTCTCCACTTCAGCTCTTTCTCCTCTTCCATCTCATATCACTACACCATGATACTTCTGTTTTATTTCATGAAAAGATCTGAAAAGCCTAATTGCTATTTTACTTCTGAAATAGCTAAATTTAAGGTTTAATTTAAGATTCCTTTTTCAGGAAGTAACATATTATATATGAAACTTCAGTTCTCCCTTGTACTTTGCAAGTATAGGTTTATTTTCATTAATTACCCAAAACTTACATTCAGTGCTAATCTAGAGAGGGATTTCTGAAGGCAGTCTCTGCTTCTTTTGTCTCTATCCCTATTATGAGTATATGGATTTCATATAATGATCACTGACATTGAGCTGTCAAAGGTATGTTCTAAGCCTAAGATGTATGCATGAACTCGATCAATTCCACAGAAAACAGCTGATTAAAACATAAACGTATTACAAACACGTCACTACAAAGTCACATGGCAAGCCCGTGTTTCCAGAAAGATTCCTTTGGAAGATATTTTGCCTCTGGGTTCCTGCTAGTTGCACTAAAGAGTTCTTTTTTCAGTGACATAAAAATCTTCCCCTCCATTCTGTACTATGCAAGTGGAAACACGGCTTAGCAGAGGTAATTCTAAAACACATTATTTTTACTCAAGAGCTTTGAGTCTTGAAAATGACTTGAGTCCTAAGAGACATCTTCACTTGTCTGTATTAGCTCTTTTGTGATTCTATGGAGGCAGAAAACTAGTTCATAAAAAGATGAAGTGGTGCGACAATAGCTCTAAAGCAAGCTTCAGGGGGCGTATAACTCAGATTCCTGCAAGTCTCAGTAAGTGCAAGCACAGAGTAATATTTTCAGCATATATTCACAGCAAGTGGAAAATAATGCCTCCAAAAATTTCCCAAAATGAAGCATCATTTACCCTCCCCATAATTTTGAATATTTACATTGTGAAGGGCATTGCTACAAAACTTCTTTTTATGTCTTTGAAGATAATTTTCTTTTCAATGTTTTTAGCATCTTACATCACTTGATTTGTTTCACCTACACTATATTGTTTTTAATGAATATCTCACTGTTATCAGAGAAGAAAATATTAAAATCTATTTTTTAAGTAGAAGAAAAATAGTATTTCATAATGCTAATTGGACATTTGAATAACTTCAGCTTGTAAAGACATGAAAACCTGCTATCTTACAGGTTTCAAGAACTCATTGAATACTTTACTCTTTTTATTAGTATTTACATAATCCTTTGGTATAATTATCTGCATTCCTTTTGTGAGATTCTATAAACGAAATGTAGCATCTTTTATCTTTGAAGTCAAAGAACAAGTAGACAAAGCATTATTTCCCTCTTTTTAAATTCTGAAAGGTAAGATAATAGGCTATTAGACAAAAATTTAATTGCCACATTTCATAATTTAAAAATGAAGATGGAGCGGAGGGAAATGAGACTGTCCTCCCAATTAATGTGTTCTGGATTGCTTTCTATATTGCAATATCAATTTTCAATCAGAAATAGAGAATATTACCTAAATATTTCTTGCTACTAAAATATTTGGCAAAAATGTAACATTTCTTTTAAATAGCAACAATTGAAAAACTAAACATTGGTTTGCATACCAAATTAATTAAGTTATATAGCAAGCAAGTGGGCACAATAGAAAATACTTTTTGCCATCACAACTTCTACCAGTTTTCAAGGGAGCATTAAAACTGAAAAACAAAGATACACTTCTGAAGCATGTCTTCTTTGAAAGGAACCCGTGATAATAGAGTCATAGAATGGTTTGAGCTTGAAGGGACCTAATTGCATCCCCTTGCAAAGGGCAGGGACATCTTCCACTAGACCAGGTTGCTCAGACCCCCATTCAACCTGGCCTTGAGCGCTGACAGGGATGGGGCATCCACAACCTCTGTGGACAACTTGTTTCAGTGTCTCACCAGCCTCATAGTAAAGAATTTCCTCCTAATATCTAATCTAAACCTATTCCTCACCAGTGTCATAGTAAAGAATTTCCTCCTAATACCTAATCTAAACCTATTCTCTTTGTGATGCATAAACTTTGTGTTTTTTTAAGAGAAATTTAAGTATGGATATGTAAATCCATGGTAAATTATAAAATACCATGTAGCAAATACAGGAATAAAGGAGTAAATAGGGAGTATAGTTCAGAATAGGAAGTATAGTTCAGAATAGGTCAGAATGACTAGGGAATTAAAGATGGATGGGCACTTCACAGTGTGAAAGACACTATTAAATAGTACCAAGTAATGTAGTGATTTTTATTCCTGTTCTCTGCTATAATAGTGGGTTGCAGCTAGGCCAAAATATTTCACATGGTAATTAAGTCAGATCCATTAAATGAAAGAAATTGACTGCGTAAATTTGTGATAGTCAGAAGATATTTATGACTGAAGATGTCTGACATTGCACAAATTAATATTCTGATCTTGTAGAAGTCAAATTATGCAGTGTCATGAGCACAATAATCCCTAAATTTAAAATGAAAATTGTTTCACTGGACAACTCCTAAAAAAAAATCCATGAAAACCAGTGGTCTATTCTCACCAATCATTGAAAACAGCTAAAAGTTATCTAATACTCCTTTGGTGAATTGTGAGAAATGAGTTGTCTCTGTTGTTTTTCAATTATATAGAGAGGTGTAAAGGAAAATATTAGGATATGATTAAAGATGTGAGAAGGGGGAACACTCTTCTGTCAAACAGAGTTTGTTAAGATACAAATTCCAACTCCCCATGTTAGAACACAGCAAGTTTCTCTAAAATAAAGAGCACCTTACCTGTCATTGCCATAAAGACCATTGCTCTTGTCCAAAAATAGATATGGAAGTATAATTGTCTAATCCAAGATATAATTTTATGTGTGAGTGACCTGTAGAGAGGATTATAAGTGCTGTCGATGCCTCCTAATTATCTGTTAGTATGAATTGCAGATCACATTTCAATATTACTATAATTATATATGTTAAATGTTTAAAAATTGTTAATAAATTTATTACCTTCCTTTTTAATCTTTAAGGAGAAATATCAACTGTTTACAAGTAGCATGGAACAGGAGGATGATGTATTGGTTTTACAACTTTTCTTTTGAGGAGATACTTTCTTCAATTAGGACTTACATTTTTGAAGTAGTTAAAGTCTATTTGAATTCTTCTTTGTAGGGAATTCTCTGCTGTTCTGTTCTGACACCACAGCACTCCTCAATGCTTACAACTTATTTCACTGCCTAAGCCAAAACAACCAATGAGTTCCTGGGGTGGAGAAGTTCAGACACAGGCAAAAGGGTGACTGCTGGAACTTAAGTCCTACAGGCAGCATGGACATGAGTGTCACCACGACTACCTCCTCTACCTTAAGCAGCCTTGAATCAGACTCTGCTCTCCCATTTACTGCCCATGCATAGTGTAGAAAAGGAAAGTTAATAATTTCTGGGAACAATCCCTATTAAATACCCAGCAGGTTTTCATCCCTCAATTAGATGAGAAAGCCCAACAGAGGTCTGAGGTTCCTTTACATGTGGATTGATTGCCTAGAGTACGTCTGAGCAGCTATTTGCTGGTGGACCAGCACTAAACAATAACATTTGAAATTAAAAATGTTAGGGTGGCTCTGGCACATAAGCCCACAGCTGAAGTAGCTGGTCTGTTGCAGATGAAGCATCCTTGTCAGCCTGACCTGCCCCACACCTTTGAATGTGGTAAGATAAGAGTAATGGGCTTCTGCAGTTCTGGGTCAGAAACAGTCTCCAGAAAATGCCTAAACAATATAAATCCTTGTCCAGATCTCAGGAATCCTTTTCCACTCTTCCTCACAGGTCTCAGCAGCTCCATGGGGAAGGCCCTCCCAGGGGTAGAGGGATCAGCACTAACACTGGCACAGGTTTTACATCTTGTTTTGATTATGATTGCTTGGCAAAAGGAGTAAATATGAGCAGTATTTTGTGACAGTGGTCACCTTTTGGCAGCCAGAAAAACAGCTTCAGAAAGCTATGGATTTGACCATGGGGAGAAGTTTCCAGAGTCACCTGTCTCCTCCCACTTTTGTTTCACATGATGAGGTAAGAGTATACCCACTAGCAAAATATTCCTTCTAGGGATGCAGACGCTTCTATTCTAACATATGGCTTGATTCCTATGCATTCAAAATCCATTTCACATCCGCTTGGACAAATATTGTATAGCAGCTCTTTCATTTACTGAAATACAGAATCATTCTTGTCAATGACAGATAAAAGATGCACATGATCATGTCTTCTGTGAGTTGTCAAAAATCAGACAACAGGACTGTTGCTGTCTTCAGATATCTGTGTATCTCTAAATACGTAGTTATTGTTCTTGGAAAAAATATTTGAGAGTTTTAAAGAAAACAGACTCACAAGCGTTTTGATGATTTTTCTTTTATGGATGTATCATTGCCCAAAATAACAGAATGATGTCATGCTTGAACACAGTATTTCTGCATTTTTCCCAGAAGACCATTAGAATAAATTTGTTTCCCACAACTCTTTACAGAAAGTAGCTCTAAAATTTTGCTTTAGAAGAGAAAACAAATAAATCTTGTTAAAATCCATTGCTAAACAATGCCATTTTTATAACTAGGATATGAGTAAGCTGAGGCACTTACTCCTAATCTATTTTTATGTATATGTCTTTTTTATAGACATGATTTTTTTGTGAAATCAGATATTCTATACAATATCTATTGACAGTGAACATAGTGTCAGAATCTGTCGCCTCTCTCCTCCACACAAGTGCTAAGGTTTCCTAAATGTAACGGCCATAAGAATCACTTTCACAGAAAAGAGGGGTTGAAGCTCTATCATGGTTGGGGATGTGGATCTCTGCAGAGGAAGGGCGAGCATTCTTCCCCTCTCTGTCCTCCTCCACAACTTCCAAGCCAAGCTCACTGACTAAAAGACTGTGCCCTGCATATGCTCATAAATTAGGCAAGAATCATATGCAGAAAAAACCAGTTTAAATTATTTCAGGAACAGCTTTATCTCCGTAACCAACCAGTCACCATGGCTTGAGATGTGCTGTACATTGCCTCAGGTGGCTTCGTCTTTTGTATTGTAAGGGCCTTCTATCTGCACGTCCATGGCCTGCTTTCCAGGGCCAGCTCCATAACTCTTCATCCAAGCTGCCAGGGGAGTGTTTTCCTCTGCTGTTGGTATTCCAAATGGTAGCAAACCATAGTAATTTATCCAATTAACACTTGAATTAAAGTTAGAACATTTATTGTAATTTTAAAATGTTTGAAAGGGTAGGTTATGCCATATGATACAAATGAACATCAAATAGCATTATTGGGCATTTCAAGAATACCTGTAGGATATTTTATGCATATTATATTTCAAATAACATTTTATCAGATATAGATTTTATATATATATATATATACGTATAGCATATATATATACTTTTGCCTGCCTGTATTAATATTTTTGCCTGCCTGTATTAATATTTTTGCCTGCCTGTATTAATATTTTAATTACACATAGAGAAAGTTATGAGAGTATTGAGAAGCTTAGATAATTACAGGCCTTGCTATTTCAGGAAGAGAAAGAAATTTAAGATACTACTTTAAGTATAGAATAAGACATAAGTTTTCAGTTAATGGTATAATTAGGTAATAACTCTTATAATGTTAATTTGTTCAAGTAATGTGCAGAGGAGGTAATTAAATTTATTTGACTACATCTTTTTAAGACATTTTTGAGCTTGAGATGTGTTTATATACGTTTTGTGATGCTTGGAGAGAGAAGTTAATGCCACCTTCTTGCCAATAGCTAAGCTTATAAATGTTATGTTTAACTTGATAGAGTTTCAAGTTTATTGCGTGACACATGAGCTGTACCATTTGCTTAAAATATGGGAATTAGACACTTTAGTGGAGAAAATAAAATTTGCATGACAGTCTGTGTATCCACTTTTCTGAAAAGGAATCTGACATCCCACCTTATTCCTGCCAAAGTAATGATGAATGTGAGTTTGGCATGTACACAGATCATAGGGTAGATGACATCAAGAATAAAGATTTAGTTGGCCAATTTTTACATAGAAATCAACAAAATTTCAACCACAAGTCACTTTAACTTTCACGAAAGACTATTCTCACCATGTTCAGTGATTAATGGCCATATTTAGGCAATAGAAATTCTTCTCCCTCAGGTATTCATTAGGAACTAATAAATAGGTTTCTACTATCAAATATCTCTTATAAAGGTAAGTGAAAAATACTATTTTTAAATCTTTCAGTGTGCAAATCATGCATTGCTCCCTGCCTTGTGTTGCTTACCCAGCAGTGAAGTCCCCAGAACCAAACCTCACATCTCAGTGTAGCACTTTTCTTCCAGATCCACACACCCTTAAAACAGGGCCCCTGGAACCAGGCAGATGAAGGACGGTATTGTCTCAAAATCACTCATATTGAGGGCAGTGATGAACCCAGCAGCCACTCGTGATTCCCAAGGGTCACTGGTGAACTGCTATTTTTCTATGTATTAACTTGCTCACCAAAACATTTCTAACTACAGATTCCTATCTGCTTCAATTTCCTTTTGACTACTACCATTATTCAAGCACATCTGGCTCTTCACTGCGCCTTCAGTAACAGTAGGAGCTGTGCCAGTCTATGCACACATAGCACTACAGAGGTATGAAGCTACTGGGCATTTACCTGGTCTGATTTTAAATTAAATAGCTGGCATCAGACAGTATTAACTTACAGAGCTGAATGGTTGTTACTAAAGTGTGGAAATATTCCATGAAGAAGATTTCAGAGGTTTTAAAGTTGGACTTGTATCAGCATTCTGCACTTGGGGTGGGAACGTGTCTAGCTAAGTGTTCCAGTTTAGGTAGTAGCAATATCTTCACAGTGCTAAAGAATCAATATTTATACTTTAAAACGACTGAGTTTCAAACGTGCAAAATACTGACCTTTCATATTAGACTTGTTCTCCAGCAACACCATCAGTGAGCAGCTTAGTCGTATGTTCCCATTTAAAGCCATTTAAAAAAAACAACTCAGTGACTGGAAATCTGTAGCACGAAAAAGGTTAGGTGTTGCCCACATATTTCACTTGTATGTTTTCAAACACACTCTTTTATAGTCCCTGTTTTAATAGTTGATGTCAAGCTATCCTGGATAGCCTCAAACGACATCTGTGTCTGTCTTACAATGTTGTATTTTTCTAATCATGCAAATGATTTTGAAGTTTCTTATGATTTTACTAACAGTATTAATATGGCGTGATGAATAATTTGTATAGTAATTATTAATAATGAATTATAATAATTATTATCATTTGACAACAATTTATAATTATTTTGTAATTCTTTTGAAAGTAGTGCATGGAAGGCATTTCTAGAAAGCAGAAAGCAATGCTACTGCTGTATAACTATAGAGGATACATTTTTTAATAATACCTACATCACACTAGGATTTTTTCTACAATGTAAGATAAATAATAAAGAATGATAATTCTTAGAAGAGTAATTTATATTTGGATACCTATTATAGATGACTCTATTAAAATAAGTCATCTGTTCCAATATTTTTTCATCAGCAGTTGCTTTAAGTCTCTTTGTCATTTACTTAATCAATTCTCATTTGTATTCCCCAGTACCATTATTTTATTCACAGCACTATAAATCCTAGAAATAAGTTTCTTTCTTTTCTTTTTAAAGGATGTTAATAGTTGAAGGGTTTTTTGTTTCTCCAAAACTCATTTTCTAACAGAATCCCATGTTTTATTTCATACATCATTTACAGCTTGCTTCATTTTAGCCCCACAGGCAGTATGTAGGTAGTGAGGACAAAAAAAATTGGAAAGCAAGGCCCTCTTATATTTGTGGTCATGATTTTGTTGAGAATGTCACTGGTTATATAATAAAAATGATTACTTTCTGTCTTAAAAAAATCTCTAGGATTTTGGTAGGGTGTTTCACAATAGAATTGTTATTCTGTGAAGAGCTCATTGACATACATCAGAAAAGGAAAGAAACAAACAAGTTGACACCTTAATTTAACATTACATGTTGGTACACTGAAGCTACAAAAGCTCACAAGAATACAGACACAATACCTGTGGAAATGTCAATTAAGAATCAAAACAGTGTTTTGGAATCAAGAAAGGATGTTCACAGTAGAGTCAGAAGGTCTTAACTTTTTTAAAGATAAGACACCCTTGCGTCATCTCCATGACTGACTTTGTTCCTTGAAGTGAGTAATACCTGAAGGTAAAAGTTCAAAAGTCAGCAAATTCATTGAATTATGTTAGCCTAGTGGTATGTCAATAGACTTCTTGAAGGAATATCTTTTTATATTTCAGTACATCTGTGGGTACTTGTCTGAAGATCAAACTGCTGCTGCATTCTAAATACCAGGTGTTCCATGACTCCTCGGTAGAACTCCTCCTGTTGTTACCAGTTTACATGAACTAATGGTTTAACACAATTTTGCCAAATACATCTCACTATTTCATCAGGGTTTGTTTGGTTTTTTTCATTATGAGTGAACACAGCATTTTGTTGCAAATTCAAGCTGGTTACGAATACAAGATGAAGAGAACTGGCTGTCATTTTGGCTATTGTCTTCTTTAGGGTTCCCTTCTTTGCATAGTTAGAGGCAGATATAAACAATGTTTACTCATTCCAATAATTTTAACATAGTCCAAAACATCAGGAAATCTTAAGAATTCCTTTATTCTAAATGAAGGGTACTGACATACACTGATATTTTCAGTTTCCTCCTATTGAATATCTTACTGCTAAGTGGCTAAGTACTTTGGTACTTCAAAAAATGTTTCAGGATTTTGTAAACTGAGAAGGATTGTGTGAATTAGTGATCTGAAGACAAAACTGTGTTCTGTTCCTTTAGATACAGTTAGTTTTTGATTACTTGTGATATTGATGAAATATAGATGAGGTATTTTTATTAGGAATTCAGTTTTATGAACCTAGAATAAACTAACTGTACTCTTGTTAATATTTGCTGATAACATACAGTTCAACAATTCCTGTGTACCGTATCTTCAGACAGGAGAAAAATAGCTGTACAGAAATGGCATTGAACTGGGATACATTATGCTGTTGTATCTGTTTTGTCTATACTGGGGTAGTAAAGCACATTCCTCTGGACAGATAATAGTGGAATTTAAATTGGTGCTAGCAGCTGCTAGAGTTTCAGGCATTTTGATGCTATCCTTATTGTAAAATCAAAATCATCACTTCATAAATTAATTAAGCATTAAAAATATAATGAGAGGAAGCTGAATAAATACCTTTCCTCTTTGTCACATTATAAATGAAGACTGAAGTCTTTGAAAAGCAGATCCCAGCAAAGATGCTAACCTGATTCTGGATTATATAATAATGTTCATATGCAACTCTGGATAGCCAAATGTTTTTTCAGAAGTAATCAGAAATGACAATTAACCAGCCCTGAGAAAAGTGTCTTGGGAAGAGGGAGCATGCTAAAAATACTGTCATTGTTATCTGTGGTAAAATTCATTATATATAACTAAAAAAAAGGTGTAAAACACAAAACATTACCAAAACCCCTGTAGAGGAACAGAGAAGTAAATACTAAATGTCACAAATTTAGAGAAAAAACTGTCCATTGCAATCCCAGTTAAAGAGTTTATGGTAGAGATATTATTGCACACTACATTATAGCAACAGCTTTATGAAGTGGAAAAGTCTGCAGATAATTATAGTAATGTGCAACCTGCTCTATAGTTTTAACTTTTTCCAGTGATGCTCATTCGCTAAGGTACTCATGGTCTACTACCGTTTCTATTGTAAACAAAACTCTGACAGTCAGCTCTTTGCACCTTGATCCAGATTACTTTCTTCTGATGGCTTTTTATATGTCTTGCCTAAAAATAAACCTACTATCAATGGAGCTAATTTCCATTCAAACACTTTTATTTTTCCTTCTCTGATCTATTTCAAATCCCTCATGCTGATGGAAGTTTTCATTTTCTTTTCTCTTTTAAAACACTCTTCTGTTTTAGGGTTACTTTCATACTGACCTTTGGAATAAAGCACTCTTTATCTTCCATTTGCCTTCATCCAAATCTCTTATTATTTAATAATACCTACCTAAAACAAATGGAATAATAGAGTGCAAACTCACTAATCACTGCGGTTCCCTCCTATTATGAAGCAGTGACTACTGTTTCTTAGTCCATTTGGTATTACACTGTTTGGTCTTCAAATTATGAAAATGCCATCCTCAGCAAAGCATAGAAGTCTCCAGTACTGTGGAAAAGAATAAAATAAATAAAAGCATAAATGAAATGGTAAAATTCACTCAAAGTAACAGTTATTGCTCATCATGGTTTAGGAATGGTACTCCCCGATTTAGTTGTCCCATAGAGATTTTCCAAGCCACACTGCTGCTCACTTACCCCTCTCACCCCCCTTCTGCCCTCTTCCCCTGCTTCTACCCCTGCAGATGGCTGGAGAGGAGAACTGCAGGCACTAAAGGCAAAGATTCCAGCTTGACATAAGAACAATTTACCAGAAACAGCAATGAGATAAGAAAACAAACAGTAACAGCAACAATATTAATAACAAAAGGAGACAAAAGGAGACAATGAACAATGGCCAACACATTCCCCACCCTGCCACACTTTTGTTCCACTGGAAAGGGATACCCATGCTGCAGTTACTAGATGTTTTGAATATCTAGCTTGCAGCAGTGTCAAACCCACAAAAACTATACAATCATTTTGTACTGAGTTAATGATTTGCCTACCACATTTAAAGAATGATTTGTAAGTGGTTTTCTGAATGCATCTATTTAAAGGGTCATTTTGTTCAAAACAAGATTGCTGTGTCTCTCAATCTCTGAGTGTATACTCCTCATGCAACAAGGCTCTTATAATGGGATTCATGTTCCCCCTCCTCAAGTAAATAAAATAATAAAAAGCAACCCAAATTTTATTCAAGTATTCATAATGTTTGAAATTATTTAAGGATTCAACTGTGTGCTGTGTGAGTCTCATTCAAGTAATTTAAGGAACTGTTGAAAATCCCTAGCATGTCATTCAAATAAAGATGTTAGTGTAGATCATGTCTCAAAACCAGGATTCTCTTTCAAACTATTTCTCTTCTGAGTATACATCAGCAGACTAAAATGAACTCATCTGCTAAGAAACAATCACTTTTAGTTCATCAGGGGCTGAGATGTTGATACAGAGAAACTATGCATAAAGGTAAACAATATTCACTGTTTTGTTGAATTAGTGCATACACAGGAATATTCCAATCAGAAACCTTTATGCTTCCATATCTTTCCCCAGCCAATTTATGGAAGCTTAATCTTAAGTAAAGTCAATATTAGGCCAATACACAAGAGTCAATGAGTTGTTTTAATGCTGTATTTGCAATTGCTCCTTGGAGGCATTACCTTATTCTGAATTGTAGATTTCAAATCTTGATCTTTGTTTATTCAGCCACTGTGAACAACTTTGCATTTATTATGATCAAACATCTCTTCTTGGTCTACTTCTCTCTGTTCTAATATTACCAGACTATTTTGTATTTTGCTGCTATTTTTTTCTCTGGTAGATCATCTACCATTTATGAGTCTACCTAGAAAACCCATAAATCATAGTAAACTTAATCTGATATAAAGAAATAACAGTCAGACAACACATGTGAGGCTTTTTTTATAGTCTTCACAATTTTACTGGTCAAAAAACCCAGCAGGAAGTTGCAACCAGCAGGAAGTACAATTGCTCGAAGACTAACAGATGATGCCCCATCACAGTACAGGAAGCTGTGTGGTAAATCATCTGGAAATATGCTATACAACCCAGGCAGAAAACTACTGAACCAAAACTTTTCAGTTTGCCAAAGGCTGCTACATAGACATACTTACACAAATACACCAGACGGATTCAGTTATGGTGTTCATAGAAATTTGCTTCCATCAAATGCAAAGCAGCGTGTTAGAGGTGAAAGTCAATTGCTTGTTTGTCTTATAAAACGAAGGTAGTATAAAGAAGAATTTTATATACAATTTATAAACAATACCTGTTTTTTTCCTGCATGGATCATGACAAGAATGGAGAGGTGGTGGGGTATGCCTGCACGTTAAGAAGTGATTTAATTGGCTAGAGCTTAATGATGATTATAACAAGATTGAGTATTGGTGGGTAAGAATCAGGAGGAAGGCCAACAAAGTGGGATTCTCTTATAGATCACTCAACCAAGATAAAGAGGTAGACCAAATATTTTATGAGCATTTGGGAGAAGTCCTGTGGGGGACTTAACTTACCATATATTTGCTGTAAATACAACAGAGCAGAGATGACACAGTCCAGGAGGTTCCTGGAGTGTATGGGGAATAACTTCCTGATGCAGCTGCTGAATGAGCCAGCTGGGGGAGGTGCTCCACTTGACCTGTTTCTGTGAACAGAGGATTTGTGGGCAAATTAGGGCTCAGAGACAATCTTGGGCACAATGATCACTAAATGATAGATCTTTTGATTCCTAGGGGAGTAGGTAGTGAGATCAGTAAAACCTCTACCTTGGACTTCTGGAGGTCAGACTCTGGTCTGTTTAGGAGATTGGTTGTCAGAAGGCAGTCCTGAAGGGCAGAGAAGTCCAGGAAGGGTGGAAGTATCTCAGGAAGGAAATCTTGAAGGTTCAGGAGCAGGGTGTTCCCATGTTCTGAAACACAAGTCAATGGGAAGGAAGATCAGCTTGGCTGAACAGAAGACTGTAACCGGAGATCAGGAAAAAAAAAGAGAGTTGCCATTGAAAGAAGGGACTGGCAATTTAGGAGGATTAAAAGTGCGTAGTGAGGTTATGCAGGGAGAAAATTAGAAGGGCCAAAGCCCAACTGGGACTTGATCTGGCTAGTGTCATTAAAGACACTAAAAATTATTCTATAAATACATCAGCAGCAAAAGGAGGCCTAAGGAGAATCTCCATCCTTTATTGGATGTGCAGCAAAACATAGTGACAAAGGATGAAGAAAAGGCCGAGATGCTTAATGCCTTCTCTGCCTTAGTAGTAAGATCACTTGTCCCCAGGGTACCCAGCCCCCTGAGCTAGAAGACAGGAACAGAGAGCAGAATGAAACCCCCATAATGCAATGGTCAGTGACTGGCTACACCACTTAGACACTCACGTCTATAGGTCCTGATAGATTGACTCAAGGGCACTGATGGAGCTGGTGGAAGGGCCCACAAAGACAATTTCCATCATTTACTATCAATCCTTGCTATCTGAGGATGTCCCAGTTGACTGGAAGTTAGCAAATGTGATGCCCATCTACAAAAAGGGCCAGAAGGAGGATCTGGGGAAGTACAGGCCTGTCAACCTGACCAGGGAAGGTCACAGAGCAGATCATCTTGAGTGCCATCACATGACATGTACAGGACAATCAGGTGATCAGGTCCAGCCGGCACAGGTTTATGAAAGGCGAGTCCTGCTTGACCAACCTGATTTCCTTCTATGGTAAGGTGATGTGCTTAATGGATGAGGAAAAGGCTGTGGATGTTGTCTATTTGGACTTTATTAAAGCTTTTGGCACCATTTTCCACAGCATTCTCTTGGAGAAACTGCCTACTTATGGCTTGGATAGGTGCAGTTTGTGTAGTAAAACACTGGCGGGATGGCTGGGCCCAGAGAGTGGTAGTGAATGGAGTTAAATCTGGTTGGCAGCTGGTCTCAATTGGCATTCCCCAGGACTAAGTTTGGGACCAGTCCTGTTTAATATCTTTATTGATGATCTGGAAAAGGGTATTGAGTGCACCCTCACTTTGCAGATGACACCTAGTTGGGCAGGAGTGTTGCTCTGCTGGAAGGTACAAAAGCTCTGCAGAGGGATCTGAGCAAACTGATGGGTTGAGGCCATTTGTATGAGGTTCCAAGAGGCAAAGTGCTGAGTCCTGCCTGTGGGTCACAACAACCCCATGCAATGCTCCAGGGTGGGGTAAGAGTGTCTGGAAAGCTGTCTGGTGGAAAAGGACCTGAAGGTGCTGGTCGACAGCCAGCTGAACATGAGCCAGCAGTGTATCCAGGTGGCCAGGAAGGCCAGTGGCATGCTGGCCTGTATCAGCAATAGTGTGGCCAGCAGGTCCAGGGCAGTGATCGTACACCTGTACTCAGCACAGGTGAGGTTGCACCTTGAATCCTGTGTTCAGTTTTGAGCCTCTCACTATGAGAAAGACATTGAGGTGCTGGATCATGTCCAGAGAAGGGCAACGAAGCTGGTGAAGGGGCTGAAGCACAAGTCCGATGAGGAGCAGTTGAGGGAACTGGAGTTGTTTAGTCTGAAGGGGAGACCTTACTGTGCTCTATAATGACTAAAAGGAGGTTATAGTCAGATGGTAATTGGTCTCTTCTCCCGGGTAACAAGCAATAGGACAAGAAGAAAAGGCCTCATGTCACACCAGGGAAGATTTAGTTTGGATACTAGGAAAAATTTCTTCACCAAGACGGTTGTCAAGCATTGGAACAGGCTGCCCAGGGAACAGGTGGAGTAACCATCCCTGAAGGTATTTAAAAGGTGTATAGATGTGACACTGAGGCACATGGTTTAGCGGTGGACTTGGCAGTGCTGGATTAACAGTTGGACTCAATGATCTTAAGAGTTCATTTCCATCATAAATGATTCAGTGATTCTATAGTAAGCCAAAGCACAACACTGGTTACTTCAGCCTGTACACAGAGCTCCGTAGTAGATTTTAATGAGTGACTCCATTTTTCCTGAGTCCTAAGAAAATACTTTTATAAGTACACTGTTCCTAACATATAAAATATTAAAAATAAAATAAAAACAAATAAAAAGAAAAGTCTACAGAAGGACAACTTTTTGAGCTATTTTATCTCTGCACCAAGAAGTGGCCAGGCACACTGAAAAACAGTGGATGCAGCTGTCATATGTTACTTCTTTAACCTTGTTAATGATGGTCTAGAGAAGCTATTCGAGTCTTGAACAACTTCACTCTGACTGAGTCATCTTCTGAGAGGAAAGCAGCAAAATATCTTGAAGAGACAGGAAAGAGAAACGTCTCACAGCTTATGTCAGTCATGGTTTCTAAGGGACCAGCCAGAAAGTGTGGCTTAGAATCATTTGATTAAATTGGAAGGTGGTATCTTATCGTGGTGGTGACCCATCAAGATCTTGTAAGATTTTCTTCTTCCATAGAATTACTTTGCACTCCCATTTTCAGCCAGTTGTAATTGGGATTATATAAAGCCTAGTTTAATTTTTTTCCTGTTGTCATGGAAGCATACAGAATTCACAGTCCACAGGATAGCCTTTATATATATTGGGTACTCACACAGTTATGATGAATCCATGTATATCTCCTTACAGGGAGGACTTTGAATTGAAACGTGTTGCACAGGAATGAATTGTACCCTGGAGGTACAATTATAACTGTGGTAAGAATCAGCTTGTCCTCCAGAGGTCATATTAAGACCTTGATTTTTATGTGAACCTTCTGCAAGTCCTAGATAATAAACAGTTATGAAGATAAAGAATTATTATCTCATTTGCTTAATTTTATAAGTAATAGGCTACCATGAGGTCTTTTTTTATACCAGTAGTATCTCCTAGACTTCAGGTACCAGTGACTGCTGAAGCTGAGTGAAGTTGACCCTTTAATGCACAGTAAGAAGTAAAAAGTAGCAGCATCAATCTCTGATAGATATTATCTTTCAGGTAAGAGTTAGAGCTAGGCAAATTCATAAGACAGCAGTTCCTTTTAAAAAGTTTCTGAAGAACGGATCAGTCACTGATATCTTCATAATGAACTAAAAATTTCGTACATCACAGCATGTCAAAGGACCACCACAGAGAACTGTTTCTTTGTGAGTCTTATTTTTAATAATTTTTGCCCGTTGTTGTACCAAGGTCAGTTCTAAACTAGAAAATACTGAGAATTATTTATGCTGTTTCTAAAAATATATTTTTAATATTTTTTATTTAAATATTAGACCTAAATGAACTGCACAGACTTACTTTATCTTGAATTTCAAAATATATGCTTTATAAATAAAATTAATTTCTCAGGAAAGAATGAAGCATTAATTTACCAACAAGAAGGGGAAGAGATGGGAAGGGAGGAGATGAGAGGAGAGAAATGTACAGATAAAAATTTCTGCTTTTAGTCAAGCATGTGGAAGAAGAATTTGCAGTCACTCAGAACTTTCCAAAGTTCACTTAGTTTTATGCACCAAGTAGTTGAACAGTGAATAAAAAATACCAAATGATATATGCAATTCCTATATCTACATAATTATATATACATACATAGCTATAGTTATTTATATAGATACTTCAGTGCAAGAAATACTAAGGCATTATTAGATTTCAGGTAAAAATTTGTCCAATAAAGTTAGAAATGCAACTACATGAACAACCTGAGTTTGATTTTCAGAAGGTCCACTGTTATCTGTGCCAACAAACACAATTTTTGTGAAGGTACGGGGTTCTACATGTTCAGAAGCTTCCATGCCTATGAACATTCAAAGAAATGGGAAAAACAGAGTTCATCCATACATGGAAATGGACAAATCTCTCTGCTGAAATGTAACAGACCACTGTCCAGTGAGGACAGTCTCTCCTTATTTGTGGTATTTCTCACTCAAAATGAATTTGAATTTTATAGCCAGGAGTCGATATTCTATTCAGGACATATTGGGTTTCCCCATATCTGTCCAAAAATCAGTCTTGTCAGAAGCAAAAGAAATGGACAAAGCACACAGTAGTGACAGCAGCTGAAAATTCATGAGTTGCTAGTCTTCCTAGAATCATGTTTTATTCAAATTGTTTGAAATTTTCAATATTTATTCACTATATTGCAAAAATGTTTTATCTTTCCTATTATTGCATAACACACTTCTTCTGATATTCCAGTCTGTTTTAGAGCATGTGTTTGGTTTCTCTAAGTCATTTTTGTAATGCAATTAGCCATAATGGCAAACTTACTTAAAAAATGGGGGAAGTAAACCCCAAAAGCCCCAGGTTACAGGAAAGAGAAACTAAGGCTAAAACAACTAAAATTATTCTCTAAGAAGGAAAAGGTAAAACAACAGCAGAAAAGTACTTAGTTTCATCCAACAATTAAAAAACATAACTAAAATACAATGGTACTACAAAGACAAGTAAAGAATCAGATTTGTGTATCACTTGAAGCTTTGTTATACACCATAATGTTATTCAAATCTCAGAATTCTGTCTAAGATATTTTTTTTCACTAGTGATGAACTTCAACCTTTCAGGAATCAATAGAACTACTTACTAAACACTTCCTCCACTGTATCCCATTGCTTTCATTGGAGTTTGGGTCAACCTGAAAGCAAGGTACCACACAATGTGAGCACCAGAGCCTGGAATAGGTAATAAAGTTATTAAAATATTGTTTCTGTTGTATTTTTATTTGTAGATGAATTAAATAAAAATGGAGACAATGTATGACATTAAAATTAATTTTAATCCATGAAAAAGATAAAAATTTAGTGCATTCTAAGTGCATTTAGGTTAGTCTATCATTAATGGTAAAGGAAGTTTGTTGTAATACAGTAAAATTGGTATACATTATTAAGGAGTTGATTTTCAAGTTTTACATACAGACAGGAAAGAAATGGAACAGCATTTTTTTATATTTGCAAGATAATTGTTTAATCATTAATATGTTACTGAAAGAAAAGTGCAATACAGAATGGTCCAGTAAGTGTTGTTTTGAGGCTTCAGAGAAGACTAATATCTTTACCTGTCATACCCTTTCAATATATCCTTAGAGGTTAAGGCAAATCTAATATCTCAAATGTCAACGTTGGCAGTAAACAACAGTAATGAACCCAGCAGTCTAAGTAAATAATTTCTCATTTACATTGCTAATACTACTCTTCATTATAATTTCACTACCAGTTCTAAAACAGGCAATAGTAATGTAGAGATATTTTTTCCTTCCTCTGCTACTGAGGAAAATCAAACTTTTCCATCTTGAGAGACTGCACAAGATCTTCTGGCGATTTGTTGTTGCCATGTCAACTACTTTGCTCTTAGTTATTGCTATGTCCTTATATTCTTGTGCTGGAGATTTAGTTGTAGAGATATACAGTCTTTCCATAGCCTGCATTAACAGTATTCAGTTCTTTCTCTCCTGTTCACTTCTTTGCTCTCATTTTGAGGAAACTGTTTCTTGACCATAAGGCAAACAATTAGGAAATAAGGCACTTCATAGTTATCTAGCTGGGCTAGAGTTAATTTTCTTCATGGTAGCTTGTATGGAGTCATTGGAATCACAGGGATGTTTTAGCCACTGCTAAGAAGCGCTCTTGCAGACTAAAGGCCTTTTCTGCTCCTCACTACACCCTACCACTGAGGGATCTGGGAGTGCACAAGAAGCTGGAGGGGACACAGCTGGGACAGCTGGCCCCAGCTGATTATATTTCATACCGTATGATGCCACGCTTGGCAATTAAAACTGGGAGGGGAAGTTTTCTGGGGCTGCCATTGCTTGGGGACTGGTTGGATTTCAGATAGCTGATGATTAAGTATCAATCAGATGATGGCAAGTAACAGTCTGGTTTGGTGGGGTTTTTTTGTTCCTTTTTTTCTTTACATCATTGTTTTTTCGTCCCCCCTTCCCTCTTTGTTTGTGTCATGTCCTGTCCCTGTCCCACCCCTTCTTTTTTTTCCTTTTTATTTTCTGTATTTGACAGTCTTTAAATGAACTCACAAATTTTCTCGTAATTGCTCAGTCTACAGTGTGATTTAGGCCTTTTGCCCTTCGTTCCAATATTGTAGCTTGACAAAATATACAACATGATGATTAAGAAAAAAAATCAGAAGACAGAAAAATAATAACCTACAACTGGACCATGTAATCTGGTTTCTGTACACCTAAGTCTGGTAAAAACTGCTAACATGGATCTGTTATTATTTGTCTTTATTCTGTAAAAGTTACTGGGCAGCATTAACAAAAAT
Organism: Lepidothrix coronata; assembly: GCF_001604755.1. Taxonomy (NCBI): domain Eukaryota; kingdom Metazoa; phylum Chordata; class Aves; order Passeriformes; family Pipridae; genus Lepidothrix; species Lepidothrix coronata. The sequence goes on from NW_016690289.1 coordinate 151,843, forward strand.
ATTTCATGCATATTTTAATACATACTTGCACATTGCTATTAATATGCATTAATATTATGCACATTGTTATGCATATTCTTAAATTTTACGTTCCCTTTTTCAAAGCAGCAGCATAAGTTACCAAGTAAGAGCTCAAACTTTATTTTTGCTCTTGCAACTAGTTCAAGAATTCGGCTATTTGGTTTCTGAAGATGCAAGTCTGGTGTATTATATCCTGTTTTGGTCTCTCCAGTACAAAAACAGGTATTGATATACTGAGATAAGTTCAGTGGAGGGTAACCAAAATGATTATGGTATTGGAGCACTAGATGAATGAGACTGAAAGAACTGGTTTTTTTGGCCAGGATAATAAAGGTGTAATGGTGCTTTAGCATCTTACCACCTCTAATTGATCAATGGACTATTCTAGTAGTGCTATCTTAAGTAATGGGTAGCTACAGAAAAGACACGGCCACATTTCGTAGAGGTGTACTGTAATGCAACACATACAAGTTGCAAAAAGGCAAATCTAAATTATTTTGAATTATGAATATTATGTATCCTTGGTATAGATATTAAACCTTAAAAAAATCCAAGCATGGTAAAACACTGAAGAAGTTTGCCTAAGTAAGGTGTGAACTCTCCACCTTGGAGATATTTAACTTGACGGAACAAAGGCCTAAGAAACCTGATCTAATTTCAAGTTGGCTCTGCTTTGAGCAGAGGATTGTACTAGACTTTGATGCAGGGATCCCTCTGACCCTAAATTATTCTATGACTTTAGGGGTCAGAATGATGGAGTTAAACTTTCAGAGGTGGAATTTTTGAGAATACTTGTATTTTCTGAGCTCAGAATGCTTATAATGTCTTTTTTTGTTTGGGCTTGGTCACTTTTCCACACACAACAATTTCCTAGTATAGCCCTCAGATTAAACTCTCACAGTTTCAACATGTGATACTGCAGATGAAGCAGCAATTATGATTAAATTAACTGGTTATCGGAGAAGTTGCTTTTTGGGCAGTAATGCCAGACTAACTTCTCTATATTGGAACTGTCTTGTCCTGTTTCTATTCTGCTCACAGAAACTGAATTCATTGGATTACTCTGATTGACAGAGGATGGACCAGGGGGCTGAGTTATATTTATTCTTTATGTTTCTTCAGTCTTCTGTTTCCTCTTCAGAACAGAATGGGGGAGACTAGCCAGTAGTTGTAGGCAATAAATCAAAGAATGAGCAGGGGTTTTAGCAAATTTCTTGCTCTGTCATTTTGAAAAGCTGACCATACCTTTCAAACAGCCAAGAGGGGCACAGTATTTTTGTTCAGCATTTGAGAAGTTATAACTGAGTGAAAGAAAGAAGTCATGTTTCCTGGAGATTACCTCAGTTTCAGTACTGCTACTCTCCTACAAGGAATGGTGACATGAATGTTTTACAAAGGATTTTTAAAATAGATATTGCTAGACTTTTTAAATCTTAAGAGTCACTGTCATCATCCTGGTATAGTCTAGACCAATACCTTCTTTGCATAAATTAAATAAAGTATTGGATTAATGAAGATTGTAACAAATCATTTAGTTTGACTCTGAATGAGTTCCAACTGGAACTCGTGTAAGTTTGTTCTATATAGAACTTCCTAGGTCTACCGTGAGTTAAAAATTATTCCCAGATGCAGTTTGCTGGTTCTGTCATAAGAACTGCTTTTTTTTAGGGTCAAAACTTCTACAGAAAATACTACTGTTTGGTCCATTAGGGAGAATGGGTGAAAAAAAAAAGTGAGTTTCAAGGTGATGTACAATGCTTTCTTAGTGTCTCGGGGGAAAGTATAAACTAAAGTGTAAAAATATGAAGAAAATTTGAGTAGTTATCTTCTGAATCTTTTATTGTTAACAGCTTTCTGGATGAGTATGGTGCAACAAAGAGCCAGGATCCTGGTGCTGGTAACTCCCCAGTCTTACATCAACAAGGATGAAACACAGAGGTTTAGTTGCACAGGGTGGGATCTGATGGCATTATGTTTAAAAATACTGCCTAACTCTTCTTATCAGTATACACCACAACATCTTATAAAGATTGTCAGTGTCATTATTCCCACTTCAAAGATAGAAGAACAGACAAGTTAAAAGATGGTGGCTAAGATTAAGTGTAAAACTAGAAACAAAGGTATCTGAAATCCACAACCACTGCTTTTCTGACTAGGAAATACCGTGACTTTACTAAGTTTTACAGTTTTTAGACATCTCTTCATTCATTGAAACCATTTTCTGTAAAAGAATAAAGGTGGGACAAAGGAAAAATAAGCAGTACACTTTCTTTTTTATATCATAATTTTTTTAATGAGTAGGAACAGTGCCGAAATAAAATTCTGAAGAAGACAGGAGAAAACCAATTTAATATAAAAATCAAACTTGGTGACAAAGCATGGGTCCATTTAATTAATCTAACTTTCAAATCACCTTCTCTCTAGGATATCTAAATCCAATCCACAATAATCAATTCCAGGGTGAACACTTCATATTTCACACCATTAAAATTCAACACGATAGCATGTTTCTTATCTTTTGAAGAAATAGAGCTGTTATACTCATCAATATGCACCTCCAAGGGCAAAGGGTTTTCATGTTGGTTTAAGCAACAGGTCTTTCACAGCATTAATGAGATGAAGATGAAAAAGAATGTTTTATAGTCATTGTGGGATATGGTGTTAAAACATAAATATCTATAGAAAGCGTTCCATTAGTTCTATAGATTTACATTTTCCTACTTAATATGCTCTTTAAAACATGCAATTTTTAAAGCTTGAAATTAAAAAAAAATCAACCTTTAATAATATCCCAACAGTATCTAAAGTCTTGATTTAGATCAAGCTCCTAGTGGGTTAGACTGAATCAAGGAGTCACTAACAAAGATATGTTTGAGGAATATTGTTAGATGTCCTTTCTCTTTATCTTTGTCTATATAATAAAAATAGTTTGTTGTTACAATGAAGCATTTCCAGCCAGTATGAGTTCACCTATTACAAGCTCTCTGTGAAACACTAGTTAAGGGTCTCTCTTGCTGACTGGATACACAGGATGTGATAAAGCATTTTTTTTCTGTCCCTGGATTCTTTACTCTGCTGAGAGCAACTGTGACAAACCAAAGCAACTTCTACACAGATGCCTCAAGGCTATGCTCAAAGGTGGTATACTGCCGACAATAAAAATATTGAGAAATACTTCAGAGGTATTTCTTTGCAGACAGAGAAGGAACATAGTTTAGTAACCAGACAGTGCCTTTCCCCCTTCCCTTACATGTGGATATCAACTAAGTCATTTTGAAGGTAGACTGAAGGATTGCCTCTTGGGTTTAGTCCTGCAACAAACTGAAGGATCCCTTTCCTCATAGGGTAAACAGTCTAAACAAAACCACAGTGTCTACTTCCTTTGATCACAGACATTCTTTGAAGGGGTATCCATTGTCCTTCTTTTCTCATTTATTTCTCAGTTATTTGACATCCTGCCTTTCTGCATTTTAAACTCTTCCTAGTTTGTTTTTTTTTTGTGTGTCTCAAAAGGTTTTTTCCTCTCTCTTTAGGTGGAATCACATGAAGAATCCTTCTGTATTCAAATCAGTCATTAGTGGAAGATAATTCTGCAAAAAGTCATTTCACTGCCTAAATAACATGTGATGCCTTCTTAGAGGAGTATCTCAATTTCTCCTCCAAATTATCAATATGCATGGAAAGTACATTCCATCCTCAGTGTAGATTTAGAAAGAATGAACATCTCTCCAGTGAGACCTTTTTCCATTGGGGGACGTTGACTGACCTGTCTTGTGCAACTGTGGCAGGTCAAAGAAATGCAGTTTGAAAAAAATGAGAAATTAATGTAGTTTCAAAGAGATAAAATGGATATTAAGCTGGATTCTTCTTCTTACTGAAGCAAATGCATACTGCAGTGTTTGGAAACCCCTGGTTTCTCAGGTTTAGTACTTAGTCTTAAAAGGCAACTACCACTCCGGAGAATATGAATCAACAGGAGCAGGAGACTCCATTTCTGTCTAGAAAAGAAGAAAATATAAAGCGGCTTCTATTTAAGGTAGGCCCGCCTGAATTCAACTTTTACAGTTTCAGCTGCAATAGGCCTGATGCTGAGGAAGAAGATAGTTAGCAATAGTGGGCTTTGAGAATATTAGGAGAACATTTGGAAATGTTTAGTAATCCTTTTGCCCCCAGATGCTCACATTTCAAGTTCAAGTGCCCTCACAGTCTTGTTTTTAACAGATCAGATCCTATTTGCCATAGTTTCATTTCCTCTAGAAATTAAGATTTTCACTACTTCCCAAGTAGAATAATTACATTTCTTATTTCTCAAGAGCCATCACCCCGGATTATGTAGCACAGTGAGAAGTCACTCCAAGTGAAATGTCAGCCAGCAAAATTTCCAATAAACTTGGTCACTCAGTGGTGACAGCTGAGCATGTTTTCAACACTGGATATAGGAAACAGAATGATAACAAAAGGGCATGAGACAAGAGATATGATACCAGTAAACTGCAACAACAAAATAGTTTTTACACTTCTCCTCAGACCAATTCATACTTGTCCCTTCTGTTCTTATTCTATCTCAAGAGCAGTCTCTCATCCTGCATTAAAGCTTTTCTGCTAAGCTTCAGTTTAGTTTTTTCCCATATTATGCTCACAGTCATGGAACTTACTGCTATTTCAGCAAGACAGTTTGGTATGCCTGGAAATGCCCAGACAATCTGTTTGTAGTTTAATATCCAACCCCTCCAGCAAGTGTTCCTGTACAACCTTTTGGGAGCCATCACAGACTTTGCCTTTAAAGGATGACAGCATAGCATATCTTGGTTGAGGTGTCTGTGAGAGTGCCTTGACTTTTGCTATGGGATCTCAGGTTAAAAAAGAAGGGAAGATTTAGATATTTTACCACAGCATTCTTAGAACCAATGTCTAAATATCTGCTCTAAGTACTAAAAGATTTAATTGAGCAGAAAATAGGTAACTTCAGATCAGAAAGTGAGTCCAAAGGAATTTTAGTCATTACCTCTTTAAAAGAAGCCAGTTATTTTCTTGTTTGTTTTTCCTTCTCTTCAATGGTGTTTCAGGGATCACCTGTAATTCTGAGGTGGTTTAATTCTTCTAACATGTTCTAGACGGAATACATGGTACAACGCAAACACTCAAGAAAACAGAGTTTTAGGGGTAACTCCATGACACCTAGCAAGGGAGAACTTGTCAGGGATGTGATATTTGATGACCCCCTTGGTGGTAGTGGCCATGAAACAGCAGAGATAAAAAATGGGGTGAGAAAATCAAGTAGCAGAGTGCAGTCCTTGTGGCATCTTGTGACATCCAGTGGGAAGGCGTCTCTCTGGCTAAGGTAGAGTAGTGTGGGCTGTCTTCTGGCAATGTCATACCCAGATTTTACCACTTCTGTGGGCAACCTTACTGTCTCAATGTGAACATCAAAATTTAAAGAGCGATTCTAAAAGTTGAATTCGAAAGGATTTTTTCAAAGTCGCATCAGGCAATAAGCTAGAAAAAAAAAAAGGTGGTTGGACCTGCATTTCCAATTTCTCCCTTAGAGCACATTGATTTTTCTTGTTCTTCTTCCTTACACCCATCCTTGTCACTTAACCTTTGTGTTTCAGCTTCCTCTTCTACAGGAAAGAAAATATTTCTGGGATAATCTTCTTTTATCTATGTTTCAAATCCATATCCTCATAGTGAAGAAAACACACTGCTGTACTGACAGAAATATATGTAAAATTTGCAATTATCAAGTGTAAGACAGACTGTCAATGTAGATCTCTGTAGAAAAAGCTCTATTAAACAAATGTAAATAAAAGTAAATTTATGTTCCATCAAGAAGAAGGGTTACGCAGATTCTTCTCTGAATTTGGAAGTGCGTGAATAATGCCTATACAGTGAGTTATATCATAACTTAGATTTAATCCAAAATAGTGAAGTTCTTTTTTGTATGAGAGTTCCACAGTTTTAGGGAAACTATTTCAAGCAGCATTCTGTACAAAAACAACAAAAGCAGCAGAAATATTAAAAAGTTCTTAGAATACAATTAACCTTTTGGAGAAGATGCTTTAGAATGCCTGTAAAACTGATATGGAATTATCTGTAATTACTGTCAGATAATCAAGCTATAATCTAGTTCACCAAGAGAAAACCCCATAAACTTAATTAATATTTTCAAGAAGATTTATGAAAAAAATATGATTTTTACTTTGTTTTGATACCTAAAGTATATATTCTTGATATAAAAGTTCATTCCTAACTTTCATAGACATTATAGGGAGATATTTATCTGCCTCTAGAATGCCATCAACGAAAATGAGAGGGTTTTTTATGGTCAAAATGTAAAAAGATACTTTTTCCAATCTTCTTCCTACTGATTCTATTGGAAACAGATCACCACGTCACTGCTTTAGTGCTATGAAAATACACAATTGTATTTTGTCAGTAGTAGTTAATTTGGTCGCGATGTTTTGGGACTGAATAAGACTGTCAGGAAAGCAGAAACACTACAAACAGCCTGTAGAGGTGAGATACTCTCTGATTTGTTCTTAGAAACAAATTTCTTACATAGGTACTGCAATAGATCTAAATTGTCTCTAAGTTGTGGCCAGGGTTCAAAAAATTATGCAAAAATGACTGCTAGTCTTTGGATATAAACATATCAAGGAAAGCAAATTTCATACTTCAAATTCCATGAAAGTCTTCATTGCAAGACTAGTTATACATGCAGAAAAACATCAATTTTAGACCTTTTCCTTTAAAAGGAGAATTTAGTCTTTCAAAGCTAAAGTCATTCCAGAAAGATGCTTTATATATGTCAACAATTAATAACACTAATTCTTTCTTATGTAAACATGTGTCATACTTTTAATAATAATGCTGCAGGTAACTATTTCTATAAAAAATTACCAAAGCAGCAATTTTTCAGTACTGGAACCTTCACATGGATTTGGTAATACAGAGTTCTTAAGGTGTGAATGTGAATTTGCATTGTGTAGCTGCCCTGTCAATTGAAAAAACAGTGAGTAAAATTTATGTATTAATATTTCCTGATAAGCATAAATGAACACTTAGTTTCTTCTCTCTCTGGAAAAAAAAAAAAAGAAAAGAAAAAAAGGCATCAAAACCAGAGTTCCTCATACAGAAATCAGTGCTTTTACAATGCCAGAGTTTTCTCGTAAGAATTTTCATGGAGGAAATTAAAAAAACCAACCATAAAACCTCAGGGATTTTCCTTTGTCATTGGGACATTTAAAGTTTTTCTTATGTTTTGGGAAGATAAAGTAATTATCTTCCCTTTGAATGTACTTTTTTGCACAGCCTGGGATACTTACTGACTTCTAGTCATGATTCAAGAGATATTCCTCTTTTTCTTTAAAAGCAACTGGTTAGAAACAATCTGACAAAACAAAATTGTCTTAAATTTTTTTAAAGGTAAGTTTAGCAGTCATTCAATTCAACAATTATACAATAGGCATTTTCTTCTAGTTTAAATCAGTAGTAGGTGTGGCTGCACAAAACCAACATGCCTAACTGTGTTTGAAAGGGCTTTATATTTATTAAATACAGACTGCAATCATTAGTATGAAGCTAAAAGGCATTATTTATGATTTGCAACAGTACAACTAAAACAGGATAAGATAATAGTGAGTGTAAAGTAAAGAACACAGTTAGAGTTACACTCTTTGCCAAGGTGATCATCTCTTCTGCAGGTACGTTCCACTGTAGAGTGGCAGATTGAGCCAGGAAAAACCCTGGGGAGCTCTGAGACCTGCCAGCAGCTGGCAACTTGAGGCAGATGAACCATGGGGTGGGTCAAGGGCAATGGTGGTCACCCCCACACTCAGCAAGAGCAGCCCTAGGGAGTGCTAGTGGAATGACCAGGAGTGGCACGACCAGAGTGGGCAAAGAGGGTGTTGAGAGTTTTTCCTGTTCAGTACCATTAATTTATTCTCTTACATGAAGCTTTTATCTGTATGATAATATTACTAAAAATTCACTTGACACTAGGGAAAATACTCCTGAAAAAAGTATATAAACTTGCAAAGATGAATAAGATAATTTGATTTTACAATTCCTTCAAACCTTTTAAATATTAGAAACAAATGTTTGAACTACAGTAATTCAGAAATGCTTGTGTTTGACTTTCAGACAAAACCCTTTGAACCTCAAGTTTTCCAAAATGCCAAGCTTAAAATTGTCACTGCACAAGCTCATGGTGGCCCATGTTTTTTTATTTGTGATGGTTGCTTAAAAATTATTGAAAACTGCTAATTTATCAGAGTTTTGGGGAGTGGTAATTCTATTTGTTGGCTTTAGCTTCTTTGATTCTCATTATTTACTTTTTAAAGCAACATTTTAATTGCTAGTGTAAGAAGTGTTGCCTACCTCTGTAACATGAAAAAAGATTATATTATATATTTTTATCTTTATTACCATAAATTGCAGAGTACCATGATGCCAATTTTGAACTAGATATATTAAGTAACCACAAAAAGATTTGGTAGTCAATTAGAACAAATGCTGAAATTTCAATAAATCATTTACCAGCTTGTAAAATAATACTGTTCTTCTTTGTGTAGACTCCAGTAGTTATTATTTTAACATCATGTCTCACAAACAAATTAAGTTCAACTAAAAATACACACACAGTAGAGGGAAAACCAACTGTATATTCCACAGAATTAGGTTGTTTAAACAAATTGTCACTGCTGTCGTTTATGTAAGATAATCTACACTGAAAAAGGTTTAAAAATAACATGGAGACTTATGGGAATGATTTAAAGAATCATTAGTCTTATTTTGTAGATAGATAAACTTGGGCAGTAGTTTTAAAGTGGCTTCTGAAAAAGTCTCTAAAAAGTAAGTGGCAAAGCTATCTATATAACCCAGCAATTCTGCCGTCATTGTTCTGTCCATTGCCTTCTGCTCTTCAATAATTCATGTCTTATTACTCAGCCTAGTGATAGGTCTGGTGTGAATGCTGTTTTAGAGCACGGCCTTAAAGCACTGCTGCGCAGGGGAGGACACAGCTGACCCAGGTGACGTGGCAGTAATTGTGTGATTCCTGCTTCAGTGTACACTGTGGGGTGCAGGCACGCTACTCTACTCTCATCAACCTCCTGTCTACTGCTCCTCTAACCTCCCCATGTCCATTAGAGAACAGGAGCTAAATAATGCAGAAAACTAATTTAGAATGTAAAAAACCCACCTGCAGCATCAGGTATTTGGGAGTGTGCTGGCAAAGGGTAAGAAAGAGCAGGAATTACAAAATTAGTACAGTAGATGTGTCGATATTTTTCTTTCAGAACAGCAACAACTAAAGAGGGCACTGCTCCTTTCGGTGTCTATCAAATAAATTGAGGTTGAGGTGTTAAAACCTATATAAGTCCTAAAAATATTTTTGTAATTTTCTGCTTCTTGTCATGATGATCACATATAGTTTACAATGTTATTTAAATTTCAATCTGTATCAAGTATCAGGTCAAAGTTTTGGAGGCTGTCAGGACCAGCTAAAAAAACACCTCTCATTAAAAACTAGAGTTCATTTTTCCTCCTATTCCTATGTCAAGGCTTTTTCTGCAAATGAGCTTCCACAAGAACTCCTGAATTTACATTAAAAAGGAATCTTCAAGCAAGGATGATTTTCAGATTTAAATCTTGTGTCAGAAGTCTCTGTCCATTTCACCTTTATCTTTCCTTCACTCATGTTACAAGAATTACCTAATTACTAAACAATAGCTATTTACTTGCCTTGTAGTAGGGGAAAAAAAGGAGAGTATCTACCAGAGATGTCTCAAATTTTTTGACTGAAATTGACAATTCTTCTGAAGGAAAGATAAATTTACTGAGATGGTTAGGTCTGAAAAATAAATTATACAGGAAAATCATCATCTATTCTCCTTTCTGGAGGGAGAATGCTTGTATATGGGTTTCTTTGTGATTCTTTATCGTTATATGTAAAGCCAAAGATAATAGTTGGAGGTCAATGTACAACCTACTTAATACTAGAAAGTTGATGATTTTTAGGGAGCTTCTATTTGCAAATGTGATTACTGCCAATGTAAAAGCAATCAAAAGTCCTTTACAGTTCACTATTCTCCAACTGACAGGTACAGGGAAAGACACTCACTTCTCCTTTCCCCCCATCCCCACAAACAGAAGAACAGAAAAACCAATTATTGGCCAAGAAAATCTATATAGTACATAGAACGGGTATATTAAAATGAAGAGAAGGGAAGGAATGAATGAGGGAAGGGAAAACGGGACGGAAAGTGGAGGAAGGGGAGGAAAGGAAGAGGGAGGACAGCAAGGGAGGGAGGAAACGAAGAAGGAAGGAAAGTGGGAAGGAGAAAAAGAGGAAGGCAGGGGAAATGACTAAAATATAAAGTGATGATACAATGCAGAATAAGGTATAGATAGTACTAGCTAAAACATATCCCATATATCTGCCACCCACAGTTAGAACCTTTAAAGTAAATGCAGAAACAAGAAAATATTCTTGACCTATATCTTGATCTTTCTAATTACCTGTCAAGAATGAAAATAGGATTTATCTGTAATTATTTTATTTTCATTAATTAATTTTAGTTCTAGAGAAGATGCCTTCTGAGAAAAAGCTATTGATCTTGCTTCCTATTAGATATATAAATATTAATGATAGTTTAAGAACTCAGCATTTTAAGATATTGCAACAGCTCCATTTGACTTAAACAATGTCTATCGCCTCAGGAGAAGTGCTCTATCAGCCAGCATGACTACCCTTACTGTATGAAAGTTCAATCAAGCATTTATCCTATCAGCATCTAGCTAACATCACATTTTAAGTGTCTAACATATTTTTGTGCAGCAAACATGCCCATGCAATATCTCGGGAAAAAAAAACCAAAACAAAAAGAGGACATCCCACCCTTATCTGCCCTTCCTTATTCCAGTTAGAATTGAGAGGTAGCTTTTGTATACTATTTTCTTTTGATGGGGAAGTGGAGGCCAGGACAATGGAGATGGCGAAGTTGAAGGTAATGGTGATGGAAGGTGAAAGACTTGGTTAGGAAGAACTCCAGAAAGAGTTCCAGCAGTAAAACTGAATGCCACCAGCTGACAGAGGCATGAGGAGAGTGCACCTAATGGTGACTTATTGCTGATGTTTCCACTGGGTCAGGCATGCCTCAGATGTATAGCTCAGTCCTATACTCTTTCCAGTCCTTCAAATTCTCAGCATGATTCTCAGCTTGGGTGATATAATTCATATACAGCAAAGGCTGAGATCATGGTTGATATCACAAGGAAATGGAAAAGCTTAGAAAGCTCTTCTCTTATGTCCAGATAAGACACCACCTTCAAAAGAGAGGGAGAATCTATACCTGGGAACCTTGGGGGGGTGGGATACTTAAATCCTGATGGAAGTTAAGACCAAGACACCTCTATTTAAGAGTCTTAAACACATGTAAAACAGACGAGTGGGTGGTGGGGTGGCAGTAATCAGCATTACTGTGATTAACTCATTTTTTGATGGAATATGTTATGAAAGCAATGGATTATACTTCACTACTCAGTTGCTTGGGTTTGGACTTTTTTAAAATTTTCTATAAGGAACAGATCAAAGCTTTAATTCATTATAGCTGGATATTTTGTATAACACCTGGTACAATGCTAACTGCAGTAAACAGAAAGCCTCTTTTTGACACCTTAGATATGATGTATCTAACATATTCACTGGCAAAACTAGCAGTGACACTTTCAGGCACTGCAAGCACCAACTTTTCTCTTTGCTGCTCTGCTGGCATTGACTGCAACCTCTCACCAGAGAGGAGCAGCAGAGTTCTCTCCTCTCAGCAGAGAGGAGCTCGTGTGGCAGCCCCAGGCAATCACATCCCACCAGTGCAGCTTGCACTGATGCACCAAGACAACAGGAGTTACCTCTTGGAACTATGACAGAGTGGCAAGGCAAACATCCAACACTGTAACACTTAAACTTTGTTTAAGACAGTAATGTCTACACCATAGACTTCCCATATCACACTGGTAAATTAACTGCCAGGGTGACAAAATTCATTCCTTTAGAAGACTAGCTGCTAATTATGTGATTGGTACCTCAGTTTATTGAGTTCTACAAGACTAATACTAGTATTTCATGTTCATAAAAAAAAAAGTATCTAAAGATATATGTTTCCATGAGTATACTTTTGAATCAAAAGGGAAATTTATGGATAAAAACCCATTGGTTGAGAATGGCTATGGGACTGAGCTTCTCATTTTCAAACTACAGAATTACTTGAGCAGCACGTCTAGGCAAAGCAGCAATATAGATGTTTTGAAACAGAAAGTTACAGCAGAGTTAAAAGCAGAATTATTAATTCACTTTGAAATCTGTTACATTGCTAAAAAGCACTTTACTCAAATACAACTTAATTGGCAATGTCCATTAGTGCATTTTAATAGTAATGTGTATGAAATCCTTTAAATAATCCATCTGTCTTCGGCATTACACCCTGGTACTGTACTGTTGTGTTAGTGTTTGAATATAATGGCATAACACAACTTTTCATTCTATTTTGTAGCACCTGTGGTGCACTAGCACAGGTTCATGTCAAAAGGAGTTTAGTTTCTTTATTGTTAGCAGG
>NW_016690289.1:167353-186982 GCF_001604755.1 Lepidothrix coronata
CCTTTGTCATTGGGACATTTAAAGTTTTTCTTATCTCTCTGGAAAAAAAAAAAAAAAAGAAAAGAAAAAAGGGCATCAAAACCAGAGTTCCTCATACAGAAATCAGTGCTTTTACAATGCCAGAGTTTTCTCATAAGAATTTTCTTGGAGGAAATTAAAAAAACCAACCATAAAACCTCAGGGATTTTCCTTTGTCATTGGGACATTTAAAGTTTTTCTTATGTTTTGGGGAGATAAAGTAATTATCTTCCTTTTGAATGTACTTTTTTGCACAGCCTGGGATACTTACTGACTTCTAGTCATGATTCAAGAGATATTCCTCTTTTTCTTTAAAAGCAACTGGTTAGAAACAATCTGACAAAACAAAACCGTCTTAAATTTTTTTAAAGGTAAGTTTAGCAGTCATTCAATTCAACAATTATACAATAGGCATTTTCTTCTAGTTTAAATCAGTAGTAGGTGTGGCTGCACAAAACCAACATCAGATGCCTAACTGTGTTCGAAAGGGCTTTATATTTATTAAATACAGACTGCAATCATTAGTATGAAGCTAAAAGGCATTATTTATGATTTGCAACAGTACAACTAAAACAGGATAAGATAATAGTGAGTGTAAAGTAAAGAACACAGTTAGAGTTACACTCTTTGCCAAGGTGATCATCTCTTCTGCAGGTACGTTCCACTGTAGAGTGGCAGATTGAGCCAGGAAAAACCCTGGGGAGCTCTGAGACCTGCCAGCAGCTGGCAACTTGAGGCAGATGAACCATGGGGTGGGTCAAGGGCAATGGTGGTCACCCCCACACTCAGCAAGAGCAGCCCTAGGGAGTGCTAGTGGAATGACCAGGAGTGGCACGACCAGAGTGGGCAAAGAGGGTGTTGAGAGTTTTTCCTGTTCAGTACCATTAATTTATTCTCTTACATGAAGCTTTTATCTGTATGATAATATTACTAAAAATTCACTTGACACTAGGGAAAATACTCCTGAAAAAAGTATATAAACTTGCAAAGATGAATAAGATAATTTGATTTTACAATTCCTTCAAACCTTTTAAATATTAGAAACAAATGTTTGAACTACAGTAATTCAGAAATGCTTGTGTTTGACTTTCAGACAAAACCCTTTGAACCTCAAGTTTTCCAAAATGCCAAGCTTAAAATTGTCACTGCACAAGCTCATGGTGGCCCATGTTTTTTTATTTGTGATGGTTGCTTAAAAATTATTGAAAACTGCTAATTTATCAGAGTTTTGGGGAGTGGTAATTCTATTTGTTGGCTTTAGCTTCTTTGATTCTCATTATTTACTTTTTAAAGCAACATTTTAATTGCTAGTGTAAGAAGTGTTGCCTGCCTCTGTAACATGAAAAAAGATTATATTATATATTTTTATCTTTATTACCATAAATTGCAGAGTACCATGATGCCAATTTTGAACTAGATATATTAAGTAACCACAAAAAGATTTGGTAGTCAATTAGAACAAATGCTGAAATTTCAATAAATCATTTACCAGCTTGTAAAATCCTACTGTTCTTCTTTGTGTAGACTCCAGTAGTTATTATTTTAACATCATGTCTCACAAACAAATTAAGTTCAACTAAAAATACACACACAGTAGAGGGAAAACCAACTGTATATTCCACAGAATTAGGTTGTTTAAACAAATTGTCACTGCTGTCGTTTATGTAAGATAATCTACACTGAAAAAGGTTTAAAAATAACATGGAGACTTATGGGAATGATTTAAAGAATCATTAGTCTTATTTTGTAGATAGATAAACTTGGGCAGTAGTTTTAAAGTGGCTTCTGAAAAAGTCTCTAAAAAGTAAGTGGCAAAGCTATCTATATAACCCAGCAATTCTGCCGTCATTGTTCTGTCCATTGCCTTCTGCTCTTCAATAATTCATGTCTTATTACTCAGCCTAGTGATAGGTCTGAAGTGTGAATGTTGTTTTAGAGCACGGCCTTAAAGCACTGCTGCGCAGGGGAGGACACAGCTGACCCGGGTGATGTGGCAGTAATTGTGTGATTCCTGCTTCAGTGTACACTGTGGGGTGCAGGCACGCTACTCTACTCTCATCAACCTCCTGTCTACTGCTCCTCTAACCTCCCCATGTCCATTAGAGAACAGGAGCTAAATAATGCAGAAAACTAATTTAGAATGTAAAAAACCCACCTGCAGCATCAGGTATTTGGGAGTGTGCTGGCAAAGGGTAAGAAAGAGCAGGAATTACAAAATTAGTACAGTAGATGTGTCGATATTTTTCTTTCAGAACAGCAACAACTAAAGAGGGCACTGCTCCTTTCGGTGTCTATCAAATAAATTGAGGTTGAGGTGTTAAAACCTATATAAGTCCTAAAAATATTTTTGTAATTTTCTGCTTCTTGTCATGATGATCACATATAGTTTACAATGTTATTTAAATTTCAATCTGTATCAAGTATCAGGTCAAAGTTTTGGAGGCTGTCAGGACCAGCTAAAAAAACACCTCTCATTAAAAACTAGAGTTCATTTTTCCTCCTATTCCTATGTCAAGGCTTTTTCTGCAAATGAGCTTCCACAAGAACTCCTGAATTTACATTAAAAAGGAATCTTCAAGCAAGGATGATTTTCAGATTTAAATCTTGTGTCAGAAGTCTCTGTCCATTTCACCTTTATCTTTCCTTCACTCATGTTACAAGAATTACCTAATTACTAAACAATAGCTATTTACTTGCCTTGTAGTAGGGGAAAAAAAGGAGAGTATCTACCAGAGATGTCTCAAATTTTTTGACTGAAATTGACAATTCTTCTGAAGGAAAGATAAATTTACTGAGATGGTTAGGTCTGAAAAATAAATTATACAGGAAAATCATCATCAATTCTCCTTTCTGGAGGGAGAATGCTTGTATATGGGTTTCTTTGTGATTCTTTATCGTTATATGTAAAGCCAAAGATAATAGTTGGAGGTCAATGTACAACCTACTTAATACTAGAAAGTTGATGATTTTTAGGGAGCTTCTATTTGCAAATGTGATTACTGCCAATGTAAAAGCAATCAAAAGTCCTTTACAGTTCACTATTCTCCAACTGACAGGTACAGGGAAAGACACTCACTTCTCCTTTCCCCCCATCCCCACAAACAGAAGAACAGAAAAACCAATTATTGGCCAAGAAAATCTATATAGTACATAGAACGGGTATATTAAAATGAAGAGAAGGGAAGGAATGAATGAGGGAAGGGAAAACGGGACGGAAAGTGGAGGAAGGGGAGGAAAGGAAGAGGGAGGACAGCAAGGGAGGGAGGAAACGAAGAAGGAAGGAAAGTGGGAAGGAGAAAAAGAGGAAGGCAGGGGAAATGACTAAAATATAAAGTGATGATACAATGCAGAATAAGGTATAGATAGTACTAGCTAAAACATATCCCATATATCTGCCACCCACAGTTAGAACCTTTAAAGTAAATGCAGAAACAAGAAAATATTCTTGACCTATATCTTGATCTTTCTAATTACCTGTCAAGAATGAAAATAGGATTTATCTGTAATTATTTTATTTTCATTAATTAATTTTAGTTCTAGAGAAGATGCCTTCTGAGAAAAAGCTATTGATCTTGCTTCCTATTAGATATATAAATATTAATGATAGTTTAAGAACTCAGCATTTTAAGATATTGCAACAGCTCCATTTGACTTAAACAATGTCTATCGCCTCAGGAGAAGTGCTCTATCAGCCAGCATGACTACCCTTACTGTATGAAAGTTCAATCAAGCATTTATCCTATCAGCATCTAGCTAACATCACATTTTAAGTGTCTAACATATTTTTGTGCAGCAAACATGCCCATGCAATATCTCGGGAAAAAAAAACCAAAACAAAAAGAGGACATCCCACCCTTATCTGCCCTTCCTTATTCCAGTTAGAATTGAGAGGTAGCTTTTGTATACTATTTTCTTTTGATGGGGAAGTGGAGGCCAGGACAATGGAGATGGCGAAGTTGAAGGTAATGGTGATGGAAGGTGAAAGACTTGGTTAGGAAGAACTCCAGAAAGAGTTCCAGCAGTAAAACTGAATGCCACCAGCTGACAGAGGCATGAGGAGAGTGCACCTAATGGTGACTTATTGCTGATGTTTCCACTGGGTCAGGCATGCCTCAGATGTATAGCTCAGTCCTATACTCTTTCCAGTCCTTCAAATTCTCAGCATGATTCTCAGCTTGGGTGATATAATTCATATACAGCAAAGGCTGAGATCACGGTTGATATCACAAGGAAATGGAAAAGCTTAGAAAGCTCTTCTCTTATGTCCAGATAAGACACCACCTTCAAAAGAGAGGGAGAATCTATACCTGGGAACCTTGGGGGGGTGGGATACTTAAATCCTGATGGAAGTTAAGACCAAGACACCTCTATTTAAGAGTCTTAAACACATGTAAAACAGACGAGTGGGTGGTGGGGTGGCAGTAATCAGCATTACTGTGATTAACTCATTTTTTGATGGAATATGTTATGAAAGCAATGGATTATACTTCACTACTCAGTTGCTTGGGTTTGGACATTTTTTAAATTTTCTATAAGGAACAGATCAAAGCTTTAATTCATTATAGCTGGATATTTTGTATAACACCTGGTACAATGCTAACTGCAGTAAACAGAAAGCCTCTTTTTGACACCTTAGATATGATGTATCTAACATATTCACTGGCAAAACTAGCAGTGACACTTTCAGGCACTGCAAGCACCAACTTTTCTCTTTGCTGCTCTGCTGGCATTGACTGCAACCTCTCACCAGAGAGGAGCAGCAGAGTTCTCTCCTCTCAGCAGAGAGGAGCTCGTGTGGCAGCCCCAGGCAATCACATCCCACCAGTGCAGCTTGCACTGATGCACCAAGACAACAGGAGTTACCTCTTGGAACTATGACAGAGTGGCAAGGCAAACATCCAACACTGTAACACTTAAACTTTGTTTAAGACAGTAATGTCTACACCATAGACTTCCCATATCACACTGGTAAATTAACTGCCAGGGTGACAAAATTCATTCCTTTAGAAGACTAGCTGCTAATTATGTGATTGGTACCTCAGTTTATTGAGTTCTACAAGACTAATACTAGTATTTCATGTTCATAAAAAAAAAGTATCTAAAGATATATGTTTCCATGAGTATACTTTTGAATCAAAAGGGAAATTTATGGATAAAAACCCATTGGTTGAGAATGGCTATGGGACTGAGCTTCTCATTTTCAAACTACAGAATTACTTGAGCAGCACGTCTAGGCAAAGCAGCAATATAGATGTTTTGAAACAGAAAGTTACAGCAGAGTTAAAAGCAGAATTATTAATTCACTTTGAAATCTGTTACATTGCTAAAAAGCACTTTACTCAAATACAACTTAATTGGCAATGTCCATTAGTGCATTTTAATAGTAATGTGTATGAAATCCTTTAAATAATCCATCTGTCTTCGGCATTACACCCTGGTACTGTACTGTTGTGTTAGTGTTTGAATATAATGGCATAACACAACTTTTCATTCTATTTTGTAGCACCTGTGGTGCACTAGCACAGGTTCATGTCAAAAGGAGTTTAGTTTCTTTATTGTTAGCAGGACATGTATATTATATATATTCTTTATTATTCTTTATTATATAATATATTATATAATAATATTCTTTATTATTCTTTATTCTTAGCAGGGCATGTATATTATATATACAAATTCAGGAAAAGCAGACCCCTATGAGTATATCCAAACCACACATAGCAAGCGAGCCTGAGCCTTCAAGAGATGCGAGATAAATAGCTGAGTATAATTTCCAAGATGCAATGAATCCAGAAAGACACATTACCTACCAATAGCTAGTGTTAGATTCTTCACACAGATTACACATTTCTATAGTGTGTCTTGGCTCTTGAAGACAGAAACATTTTCCTGTAGACAAAATAGTCAAGTGTACTATGTTCTACCGCTCTGTGCCTATGTGAACGGCTTACATGGGCTGCCATTTCTGTCTCCTTCAAAACCAAAAATCAAATATGTAAAGAACCACAAAGAGAAGAAAGATTGGGCTGGAAGACTAATTTGTATGTGGATCCACACTCTTTGGAAAAGCATTTCTTAGTACTTTGAATTCCTGCATGCTGTGCAGTTGCTTTACCAGAAAGCATCCAGCTGAGGATCTTGAATTCCTGTTTCATGGATTGTTATTTCAGCCATATCGCTTTTAAGTGGAACTGCACCTACTGAAATGTTGGTGGAAAAACAGATAATAAGTCCACAGGCATTTTCAGGATCCAGATACTGGGCATGGCAAATGTAGAAGCTCTGGCAGGATGCTCTCTGACTTTCCATTGGAATGTTGTGGAACTTTGACAGTTTCACAGATAATCTGGATATAGCTGATATTATCTTGAAAATCACCAAGGGCAGAGAACTGAGCCTCAGTTCTTCCTTCAGTGGGAAACCTGTGGCCAAAGAGCTATTTTAAAGTGCCTACACCTGTGGAAATAAAACACAATTGTCTTTCTGACTTTGAGGGAGAAGTGCTGCATCACACCTAAAAGCATAAGACATAGAGAAATAAACAGGAAAGTTAATTAATGTTTTAATCAAGAAACAGGCCAGGATGAAAGTCTGATGCTGCTTTAGGAATAAATGCAAAGTGATTGCTAAAGCTTAATCTGTCAAGTGAAAACTCCAAGGATATAACTCTCCCCTAATTGTCCAAGGCATTGTAGTGACTAGCAGAAATATCCTCTTTAAAGACCAGACAAAGCAAGAACAAGAGGTATCTATGAAAAGTTTGTTGAATACCAAAACCTGCTGTTACATGATAGTTGCTCAAGAAAAAGAATACACTCCCTGTTTCATAGTATTCTTTTAGCTGTCATCATCAGAAAAAGCAGTACCAGAGCGAAAGGCCAGGCATAAACCAATGGTTATAACTAGGCATGTTGATCTGTACTCATACACTGAATCACAGAATCACAGAATATGTCAAGTTGGAAGGGACTCACAAGGATCATTGAGTCCAACTCTTAGTCCTCCACAGGACCATCCCCAAGAGTCCCATCATGTGCCTGAGAGTATCACAGTGATCTATGCCATTGTTTCTACTTGAGAAGTGTCTGGAAGCTGTAATATCAAATGGCTCAACCCCAGATAGATTCCACTGGCAGGCAGAGAGTACTGGGTGGGACCAACTAAGCTGTACCTATTAATTTATGACAATTTATTTTTTTCACAGAGGAGGCAGACTAGAGATCCTGTTAGGGTTTTGAAATATCCTATTCGTGCAATTGCATTCAACTCCTTTTTGAGTCCAGAAAGAGGTTGCATCATCATCCATGGAAAACCTGTCCTTGAAGTATTTTAGGATAACTCAAAAAAGTCAGGCTAAGAGAACTGACAACATACTGACCATATTCTTCAATTCTCAGTGCTTTCTGTTTCCTCTGTCTTTCTTGTAAGATCTTCCCTAAGACATCATGTATGTGGGGCTGAACATTAAAATGACATAGTTCTTTTTTTTTCCTTTTTTTTTTATTCTATTTAAACTTTGTGGATATGTATATCCCTTATTACACAGAGGAATAAGAAAATAGAACAGATTTCTAACAAAGCATCTGTAAAATGTGCTGTCCTAACACTTTTTGTTTTGGATACAGCAAGCATATTATTAGTAATTTTAGATTATAATATCTGATAATTGAAATAATTGTAGATTTAAAGTAAAGCACTTGGCTTTACTAGCAATTTACATTTTTGTGACTATTTAATGAAACCACTAGTACTAATCACAACTGTAGACTATGACTTAGTATGGGTTAATTATATGCCTATAGATATGTTTTATACAAAGTCAAAAAATGTTTCCTTTAAAAAAAAACTATTGCAATTAACATAGAATTGATTATCAAATCAATTTCTCAAGCAATGCTTAAATTTCTGTTGGAAAAATCATTCAAAAGATTGACTGCCTTGCTTTAAGTGTCTTTGTGCTGGATGCAAGGAGAAGAAACCATATAAGCATACTGTATGAATGTGGGGGTTTTTTAAGTAAAATAAATGGAAATGGAAATCAATTTAAAAGTGACTAAAAAAGAAAAATACAATAAAGCAAATTGACAAACTGGTTAAAAATATAAAGTGCTAATTGAAACTTTGGCTGCTATAAAATATTTGCTCTAATTCACTTTGAATATGTACCACTGAGAAAAAGGCATTGCTTTTCTCAGAAATCCATACATTTCAGAGACAATTTGTAGCTAAATAGAGTCAGTTGAAAAATACAAATATTTATTTTTAGAATAAAGCTAATTTTAATTTTATGTTAGATACTTCATGATGACGTGCGTGTTTTGTTAAGATGAATTCAGTTTGTAATTCTGGCACTGTTTTCAGGATTAGTATTTCTTCTCATTAGCTGACAAAATTAAATTGCACAAGAAATTTTGTAATAATTTTCATGGTTTAACCCCAGTAGGTAGCTAAACATCATATAACCACTTGCTCACTCCCCCACCAGAAGGATTGGGGAGAGAATTGGAAGGGTAAAAATGAGAAAAATTATGGGTTGAGATAAGGACAGTTTAAGATGGAAAGCAAAAGCTATGCACACAAGCAAAGAAGAACACGAAATTTATTCATCACTTCCCATGGGCAGGAAGGTTTCAGCCAACCCCAGGAAGCAGGGCCCCATCACACATAATGATGACTTAGAAAGACAAATGTCATCACCCTGAAAGACTCCCTTCCTTTTTCTTGCCACACATTTATATACTGGGCATGATATCATATGGTATGGAATGTCCCTTTGGTCAGTTGGGGTCAGCTGTCTTGGCTGTGTCACATGCCAACTTCTTGTGCACCCCCAGACTCCTTGCTGGGGGTGGAGAGAGAAGAAGAAAAGGCTTTGGCTCTGTGTAAGCACTGCTCAGCAGTGACTTAAACATTCCTGAGTTATCAACACGACTTCCAGCACAAAAACATTTGGAGGACACAAAGAACGAGAATAAATGGTAGTTAAAAGGTCTAGAGGTTTGAATGAAACAATATGGGAAATATTATGCTAGTTTTAAGACCTTAAGAAGTCAAATAGCATTTACAATAACAGAAAGAGATAAAAGAAGGACCATATTGTAGCAATAAAATGCTTTGATTCATGACACATGTTAAAAATAGAGATTTTCAGAATTTAAACTTCTGCTGCAATCAGTTTCTTGACTTGCCATTTCATATTTCCTCATTCCTTATCTACTCCATATAATATGACATGAAGTGAGAATGACAGTGCTTACCTATTGTTTACTGTAAAGAATCATAAGCTCTAACTCTTCCTCTGCATACAGGAATGCCTTTTATAGCCTTTTCTCTTGAAATCTCATTCAACTCATGTCACTGAATATATTTGTCCTTAGAAGGAATAAAAAAAAAAAAAGATTTATGATATTGTGCCAAAATATTGAAGAGAAAGACATTCAAGAGCCACTGTTCTTGTAGTTATTAGCTCTCAGATCATGTTTGATATAAAAAAAAAGGTGACTGTATACAATTGCAATAATAACCTGATGCAGAATTGTCACTTTATGTTGTTAACAGCTATAGTAATAATTAAAGAAGAGTGATAGGTCATTTGTCATCATGTAAAAATTTGTTAAATTTCTTTTTCACCTCATACCCCTGAAAAAGTTGCTCTCTGACAGACTACCTAGGAATGCAAGTATAAATCTAACACTATTTCTTTGTAATTTATTAACATGAGAAAAGTTATGGATACTTCTTAGTAATAAGTACAGATCTGAAAAAATAAAAAATTCATATTGAGCAATATTATCCACATTAACTTGTCCTAGAATGACACAGTAGTATTAATTATACAACTAAGTAACATATTTGTGTGCAACTAAGGAATTCCTAAAGTAGTTAAAGAACTGCACACTGAGAAAAACAATTTTGTCCAGTCTCCTGTATATTTCTCACAACCTTGAGGGATAAAACACATGAATAACAGGTAGAACTGATAGGAATTTTTATGAATATAAGTAATAGTAGGGATAAGGGGTCTTTCCCTTCTTTGTCTCTGGAGGTAAGATGACACGAACCTGCCCCATCTACTCTGTAGATGAGTAATATAGGTCTTATCTGTGAAAATAATTCCACACCTTCAGAACCTGTTAGTATGGTAGCATTGCATGCTAAAATGGCAATATATGTTCCAGAGCACCATCCCTCCAAGTTTATCATCTGTAAGATTGGAGCAGCTCAGCCACCTTCTGCATTTGTGTCTCCAATTCATCAGAATTTTTTGAAAGCTTTTTTTTTTCTTTTAGTCAAAATCATTCAGATTTGAAGAGTTTTAGCCATATACAGCTCTTCTAGTTTGAAATGGGACTAGGATTACAGAATTCATGTGCCTGAGATGCAAATTCTCTGTACAGTACCCACTGGTTGCAGATTCTGCAACTTCAGGAGCCTTTGAAACTCCTGAAGCCACATGTCTTAGTCTCCAGGCTTCTCCTGTAGATCTTTCAAGCACATTTCTTCTTGCTATATGAAGAAATGTATTAAACTATGTCGTGGTAGGGAACATCTGAAATTTTTCAACATAAAATGGGTCACAAAACCCACTAGCTATTCAGTGTATTCTTTAGCATTCAGTTGTACCTCAGTTGCTGTGAAATGCATATCAAGGCCAAACTTCATTTACACTCACCAGCAATCAGAAGGACTAACAAAATGGGAAGTAGGCTTCAGTAATGGACTACAGATGTTGGAAACTCTCTTGTTGTAGGATTGGTAAGGCTGGGAATAATTCGTGTCTCTTGTCAAAATGATGGATATTACCTGCAAAAAACTTGACATAATTTTTTTTCCCTGGGTCTATTGCTCCAGACTGTCTTCCCAGAAGGCTACTCCATAGACTAATATCCCAGTTAACTTCCTATCTAGTCAGGAAAATTCACATTTACAACTATTTTTCAATTCTGAGGGCAAAAAAAATTGCTTGATGTATTTAATCTCTTTTAATTTCAGTGACTAGTTGAAGTATTCTATCTAGTTTACAGAAAATGATGAAAAAATATGCTTTTGGTTTGTTTCAAATAGAAAATAAGTCAAAGATAGATCCCCAGCTTTCATGTGAATTACTAACCTTGGGTTTTAGTAGCTTCTGGTAGTTAGGCACCTCAGCTGTGGTGCTGAGAGAAGTGGGAAGCATCATAGTAATGAATTTCAGGCAGCAGTAAACCTTCAAAATCGAAATGAACTTGACGCATTTGTAAAACAAAATAAATCCTGTAAATTCTGAGCACAAGTGAAGCATAAAAACTTTAGTAAAGGCCATAATTTCATATCAAAGTTTCATTGTCATTTTACATGCTTTATGCAGAGTCCTTCAGAACACCTTTAAGCTCTGGAAGAGCAGTTTGCAGAACACAGAGTCAGTCTGTATAGAATACAAACAAGTTTTGAAAATATTTAAAAGAAATCTGTGATCCATAAACTGATTTTTGAACAGTTCTTGATCACTTATGTATTATTCATATGCTAGTAAAGATAAACACTGTTTGCATACCTTTACCACAACCAAGTTGGATCATCAGTGGATGTTTTGATATCCACACATGCAGACTTTTAAACAGAAAATTATTCATTGCAATTTATTTTTGAACAAGTTAAAAAATTGCTGCCTTGAGAGTATTGTAGCAAGACTCTTCATAATTTCCTTGTTAGTTGAAGAAAAACACTCCTTTATTTTGTTATACATTGCTAGGTTCATTCTTGAGCTACTTCAGCAGATATTATTAAAGCTCCACAGGTTTCATCTAAGTTCTTCTGTAAATATGACATGGTTCAGTTTGGGGGTTTTTTTTGGTATTTCACTACAAGAGGTATATATTAAATTACAATGTTTCTGTATGGTTCAAAGGACATAAGGATTTCAACCAAGTAAGAAATAGCAATAATGGAAATAAGATTCTGCAATATAGTTCATCATTTTAACTCAGTTTGACAGGTTTTCTGTAACTTAACTTAGGCAGATAAAAACAAAATATTGGTGGTAGTAGTGCATCTGGTCTATAATAATCCAAAGGTATACTTGGTTCTGATCTATCATTCACTTTTATTATGCATTATTTAAAGGAGTATTTACACGCTTATCTTCGAACATTCATCCTACAATGTCCCACCTATCCATTGGACCCAAGGACCACAATAAAAATACTTAGGTCTTCTAAAAAATTGATACCCCAAAAAATCCTGCAATACTGCTGCTGTTTTTGAGCAATGGGACAGTAAGATTTATGAAGAACTCATGGAGAATTTATGATGAAAACATGAGTTTGACCTTATGCTTTAGTCTCACCTGGAAAATATTGCAATGCATCTTGACACATTAGAGGGTTTCCCAGACTAACATCCACAGATTGCTGCTATATTATGTTTCAACAATTTTCTTGGCAGAAGAGCCACTACTCTAGAGCAGAAAGAGAATGATCTTTCTTCATTAGAGTGTGCTGCTGTGCAGCAACAGAGCAGAGAGTGTGCAGACACCTCTCAGGCTGCTCTGGAAAAAAAAGGCTGAAAGGAAAGCAGAGGAAAGCATGATAGATGGCAAAGATCTGGAAGCAAAAGAATTTTCACATTTTGGATATTAGGAGGAAAAGAAAAACCAAGAAAATACTTGTGTGACTGTTCTTATCTAGAAATCTCTATTTGTGAAGAAAATAATAAAGTGAAATGTTTTCTTGGAAACCCTAAGCTTTCTTGGGAACCTAGTAGTGTAGGTTCAGGCTGACTGAACTGATCAGCTCTTTTTATGCTCAAACTAGGTCTTGTCTGAGTTACTTTGATCACTGAAAACCTTGGTTTTTATTGTCTTTTTTAAATTATTACTGTGCTAAATAACACAGTGATTAATGATAAAACACTGAGGGATTTCCATAAATTCCATGACATTCTATTATTATATGCCTACATGCATGTTGAACGTTTTCATGATGATTAGTATAAAACCAATATCAACTGAATTACAGACTTACTCTGCCTGCCCTCCATGCCCCTCTACCCCCCAGTTTGGTCAATGAATAAGATCAAAAAGTCAAATAAATTAACAAGTTTTAGACAAATTATCTATATTGGTAATGATTCATCAGCATATAATGTTAACATATTATTGTCTTAGCTTACCATAAGTAGCAAATATATTTCTTTTGGTAGACATTGTTACAGTATTAAGTTATTTTGTTAGTCATATTGATGTAATGACTTTGGAGGAAAGTTATTGTACTGGTTTAAGAGTTAACCAGCAGGGGAAATGAACTCAACTCAAAGGAGAGATTATAAGTCAGAATAACAATTTATTAAAATAATACAGTAAGTACAATCATACAAACAAACAATTGGTCTTAACCCACAAAACCCAAATGTACAACCCAGTACCCTGGGGCATGAACAAAGTGGTGTTCCTTGGGCCCCGCTTGAGTCCAAAGTAAAGGGAGAAGGGAAAAAAAAAACCTGCTGGTGGGAGAGCTGTTGCAGTCTGGTCAAAAGTGGTGATTGCAGTCCAGTTGAGGTGGTGGTCTAAGTCTGGTTGAGAGCGACGAGCTGCAGTCTTCCTCTGGATCCCACAAGTGGTAGAAAAGTTCTGAAACTCCAGGTTTATATATTCTCCAGTTCAGGCAGGAATGGTCAATCCTTCCCTCAGAGCGGGGAATTCCATAAAAGGGTATGAGGACAGGAATACCCCCCCACAGGTAGCCCCCCCCCCCAACAACAGTTTCTGGGAAATGGCATGGAGGGCCATAGAATACACAGTTTTGGGCTATACCCATCCAGTGATGAATCGGTCCCAGCTGTTCTAACTAGGACAGTTATTTTCTAGAAAAAACCTTTAATCAGTGAAATACACTTATTCAACTGTATTGTTACATGGATCTTCACTGAATCCTAGTCAGAAAAAGATTATGAAGTAGCTCAGCATTTCTAGCTATGGAGCAGAACAGTGATCATCCTTTGGAACATTCTCAGGTTTAAGGAAACATAAAAAAAGAAAGTAAAAATTCGTACAGGTCACATGTTTGCCTTCTCTGAAGACAATCTGTAACCAACAACAGACTATAATTTTTTTTTACAGAAGAAATAATATCTTTATGAATGCCTGTAACAGAGGCTGGGGACAATTTAGGGAACTGTGCTCTTTCTGTTGAAGAAAATTGGTTTGCCAAGTTTTCCAAGACTGATGCATGCCAAGAAGAAACTTTAAATTCTGAAAAGTGCAACCACTGAGGGAAACAGAAGCCATAGGTTAATGTAAAGTACTCAAGTACCAGTCTATCAATAAACAGGAGGAGAAGGAAGTATTGTGTCTTTTCACTAAAAACTTTGCAAAGGTCTGTTCTCTGCTCTTCCAGAATACAGTGTTGTGTAAACATAAGAAAAGTAGTTTAAATCAGGTGTATGTGGATCCTTTCTGTGCAAGAATAAAGCACCAAACAGTCTGAAACTAGAGATAATCTGGTTCCTTAGTATTAAAAAACTTGATCTGGTTCTATTAAAAAGTGTTTAAACACATCTGATGTGAACAGGAATCTGAAATGAAGAAAACTAATAACTAAGTACTGTTAGAGGTGTGAAACATTGGTGAAAACAGTGATTTTCCCCAAAAAAAATAGAGGTACCAAAAGCATTTTGACCTTCAAAATATTTTGATTTAGCAGTGTTGAATAATGAATGGTAGCTTATGAACTGAAAGATAGGATGGATAGTAGGTATGAGGAGAAATGGTTTTTCATAATTATTATTCTTGCTACATATGCAGTCTATATCTATGAAGATTAATGTTGTCATTGCTAAGGTGGGAGTATAAAGCTTATATTAAGCAACCCTCCAGGAACAATGGGTATAGGAGAAAGCTATGTTTCTCATCATGGACATCAGGGACTTAACACAGGCTCTGTCTACAAAAAAAAATAATATACAACAAAATTATCTGAGTGATCAAATTCGATATTGGGACAGTCCCAAATTCCTTATCATTCAATTATAAGATCAGTTTCTGGAAAAGGCAGTGTGTCTACCACTGCCTATTTCTGTTAGACCACACATCATCTGTCTCTGTGCTGTGAGAGGGCTGGTACTCAGGCTGTTGCTGTCTGCATCGTGTGCTGCTGTGTTCCTTGCCTGTGAGGGTCTGAAATGACTCGTAAGAATGGTGCTGTACTGAGCATCCTTGGAACTGACTCCAACAGGCAGAACAGTCAACATTGCACAAGATGTGGTACTCTCCACCTCCCACGCTCCTACAGCCTCATCAGGTTTCACTCCTCAGCATACTTGCATCATATGTAAGGGCATAAAGACATCTTATCAATTCACCCTGTGAAAAAAAGATTCAGACAGGCTATGAAACAACTGCCATTAAATTTGAATAGAAAAGGAAAATTCATACAAAATCATTACGGTTTTAGGGTCACATAAGGATGACAGTGAAGTTGTAATGCATGTATAAACAGTGAGGGCGTGCCTCTTGTTCTCTACACTTAATTTGGTTTGTTTGTTAGTATTGATGTAGGCAGTGCCAGTCATGGGAAGAATCAATAACAATGGATCTATATAGTCAAGGCCATTCTGAGTCACACCACATGCTTGCTTCTATTTTTTCCAAAATAAAATAAGTCATAAATGGAAACCTAGGAAATAATAAATAAATTGAGAATTGTCTGTGACACTTCTGCCTCATATTCTTTCCAATATTTTTTTGTTCTGGAGGTTCTATGTATGTATTTTTTTCCAAGTTTTATAGTCTTCTCTTTTTTCATTACTTTATACAAAGAAACCGTTCCATATATTTGATAATCCTTGTTCTCCTTCCGTTTTCTAGTTTTCATATATTCTATTTCAAATGGCTGAGAAAGGGGTGATTCCGGAGAATTATACAATGAGATATTATGTTACCTGTTTTCTTCTTTATTCCTTTTAAAAATAATTTTGAGCTTTAATTTACCTTTCTAACCGATATTGGGCTGACACTTCCATAGAGCCATTTATTACAACCCAAGATTTTGTTCCTGAGTGATAATGACCAGTTCAGGGCCCATTGTCTTGTTCCCATATGCATGGCTGGACATTTATCTACACTGAATTTCACCTGCCATTTTATTGGCTACTCATGCATCTTCCTAAGGTTCTTCTGCAATTCTTCATAGTCTGCCTTCATTTTTACTGAATAACTTGTTATTAGCAGTAGTTTGCCACTTCACTAATGACTTGCTGTTCCAGGTCATCTATGAATATTATGAACTGCACAAGACCCGATAGAGTTCTGTGTGGAATTCACTGGTGATTAGACTGTAAAGAGTATTCATTCCTACCCTCTCTTTTGTCATTTAACCAAATGATGAAAAAAAAATGAGGAACTTTATCCCTTATGCTGTAGCTGCTTAGGATCATTAAAGCTTTGGGTGACAAACTGTCAAAAACTTAGTAGGACTCCAGGTAGGATATATCAGACAGAATACCCTTACCAACATGCTGAACATTCAAAGAACTACAGTGTGTTTATGACACAGGATTTCCCTTCAGGAATCCACATGGTCTCTTCCCCAGAATATTGTCAGGTTTATCCATGTGATTTAAAATGTACCTTCATATCGGTTAAGTACTTCAAGTACCAGGAGAATTTTAAGTAAATCTTGGATGCATATAACTTGATCCTGACAAATAGTCAGTGTTCATTTTATCATTACTGTTGCTAATTTTATTCCACCCTAGCAGATTATCCTCTTTCCACCAAGTTTCGGTTATGTCTGCTATTTTAATATTTGTGTCCCTTCATTGACAACTTAGATTTTATATTGTTACTGTACAGGTTTGGTTCTCTTCTCAGCATCCAGTTTAAAACATACTGTGTGTTTGACTAATTCCATCCTGGGTTATAGCCTTCACAGAGACTAAAAACATCATCCTTAATACATATGTCATCTTCATGTCTGTGCTGTTCTGGACTTGTCAGCTTGCTCTTACTCTTTCATTGAAAAGCTTACTCTCAATCTCCTGGATGCTAAGTGGTTGCAGCTTGACCCACTTGTCATTCAGACAAAGTACATCTCTCCTGCATGACCATCCAGTGTCTCCAGCTTCTGATGCATCTTAACCCTTACTACTGGCTTCTCAGCCCAGCACTAAAAGTTTGCCTCTCTTCCTCCTTTGGTGCCTCAGGAATTATGGAAAGCATTACAAAGAACACTAGTTTAGTGGGTTCAGCTTGCATAACATTCTTAAAATCTACTCCATCTCTCTCCTGCCTTTCATTCTGGTATTTTTATTCCCACACGCACCAGCTACAGATCGCCTCTGTTTTCTTCTTACAGTTGGTAGAGACATTTCACAAGGTCTGACACATTTGTACACTTGGCAAGCAAGTCACCATGAAATTCTCTCTGCAGTCACAAGCCCAGCTTGATATTTTCGTGGTAGCACTTGCCCACCACTGCAGTCTGCCACTTGCTTCCAGCAGAGCATTTCCTTGGTGAAGGATGGCAGATGAGTAACTTTCAGCAAGACAGACTCCTGACTGGGATCCTTTGCTCTTCATGCAACAGATGCCCCTCACCCTGCCCCCAGTGGGGCGTTTTCTTTGGTTTCAGTCCCTCTATGCCAATCTGAAGTGCAAAGACGAACCTTTCTGTGTATCTGTGCTGCTTCTCAGCAGTATTGGTTTTGTTGACTAGAAGAAGAGATTGATTAATTAAATATCTGTAAAAGCTCTTGAAGAATCTCTCCAGACTCTTAGGTCATTCAGATCAACCACTCTAGCCTCAGAAAAGTTTTGGGTTTTTTTAATGTTAGAGTTACAGTGTAACTGCAGTATACACATCTGCTACTTGCCCATGGAAAATATATCCTTTAGTATGATACTAGACACAGCAAAATGATCCATCCCCTCCACCTTTATCCTGGAGAACACCATCTCTATTTCTTCTCTCTGAAAGGATGAGAAGTTGATCCCTAGCGTAAGTATGCAAATCTGATTTAATAATTAGCCTATAAAAAAAAAACCTAACTTTTAACTTTCCCCCAAATTTATACATGCTTTTCACAGTTTCATTGTAACTATAACTATTTTTCAATGCTAAATCTTCACGTAATTGACTAAACCAATCTTATTCAGCTCTATGTTAATAAAGTCATTGTAGGGTTTAGTCAAATATTTTCCCAGAAATCTTGATCACTTTTGTAATATGTCATGTACTTTTTATCTTTTATTAATACACCCATATTTTAGTCAAATTCAAATCTGAAGACTCCTATAAAATTGAAAAGAGAGAATTTAAATTTTAATTTGAATGTAGATGGGATAGTCAGTTTTCCATGTTGCATGAAACAACACACTATCTAAACTGTATCTTCTTTGTGGAAGTAGGACTCACATACTTGTACTTCTCTTCAGTGTTTAAGACTGAGGTTTAAAACAAAAGCATATTCATTTACTGTCAAAAAATGAAACCGCACTTATATGAAGCCAGATAACACACTTTCCAGAGCTGATAAGAAAACAAGATACTCTGAGATTTTCACACAATGTCAAATGTTGCTTGCAATATTTTCATATTTTATTTCACTATTATTTTGTCTCCAGTAATGTTTATGATTTATTTTTATCTCAATTTATGTACTATGTGATTTGTTACTTCAGCCACTGAATAAAGAAAATAATGATTTGAAACAACATTTCTCTAATGGCACCCTGGATATACTGCTTGCTTCCCACAAATATTCATTTTGTTCATTTTTTGAATATTTTTACAGGCACAATGGCAACCTGTCTTCTAGAAAAGGTCTTTCTTTGAGATGGATTATTTTCCTGCCTGTAATTTCATATGATTTGTCTGTGAAGAACTGTGGAAAACTCATATAAAGTTTACTATATAAATTAGGATTGTAGTTATTAAGATCTTAGTTATTATAGAAGCTTTTCCATTCTCTTTGTAAGTCATAAATGGTTTCAATGAATATTAATTAAATAAAAGATCCATATTATTTATTGTAACCATTTACATTAAACAAACAGAAAAAATTACATTACATAAAATCAGGATTAAAATGTAGATTGTAATGCTGAAAATTTCCAGAGAAAAGATTTCAGGGAAAGTCACAGATTATTTCATGTACCACTTCAAATACTATGTTAAAGAAAAAGGTCTGCTTTATTATTGTTGAAACACCAAAAAATTTCAAAATGTGTTTTGAGTAGAAAATACTCTTAGTCTTTTTTTAAATCAAATTCTGTCACAGTAATTGGTGGAAATAGCAACTACAAATTTTATCTGCTGGAGTTTATTTTTACTTATTTTCTGAGAGAGAGACAAAAAGAAAACTCAGAGCAATTAGAACTAAAGAGAGATTTTGCAGTTGCTGTCAAATCATAAAATGCAACACTGTGATTTAAAATGTATTTTCAGTGGGGTTTAATTCAATTGTCTAACAAGACGCCTTTCCATTGGTGTAATTTGAAAGTAAGCCACACTCCAAAGAAAGCTTTTCTTGATATTCACTTTAAATGTTCCTTTCTAAAACCTCATCCAATTAGTCATGTTGTAGCACTAAACCTGATGAGAAACTTGTTTAAACATGTCTTAAAATGGCCTTTTG
>NW_016690289.1:187005-279531 GCF_001604755.1 Lepidothrix coronata
TATATATATATATATATATATATATATATATATATATATATATATATATATCTCACCTAAACAACTTTTTCCTAGATTCATGGTGATATTTTTCCAAATGTTGTGTGCAGACAGCTGTGTCTCCAAACTACATATATTTATATATCTTTTTTTTTCCTGTCAACATTTACCTACATATCACCTATAGTGCCTTTTTATTTCAGCATTTGACATAAAAGACCTAAATTGTAAAAGAGTACTCCTTCCATTTTATAGGTTGGGAATGAGGCATTAAGAGGTAAAGCAATTTTTAGATTAATGAAAGGGAAATTATTTGAAGGTAAATTGAAGGATAGTGATACAATCACTGGTTCTCTTCTATGAAAAATACATTTACTTTCTATGCGTAAGCATAGTAAAATATAAAGCTAATAGCCATTTCTGCCAAACTAAAGCAGCACACATTTACATGTGAAGTACTGAAATTTTGTTTCTTTATTTAATGGTAAACCTATTTGGAAATGTGATGTAATATCTAGATTTTCCATAACTGATGAGGATCTATTTTATAATTATTCTGTTAATCTCTTTCCAATAGCCCAAGAACCACCACTTATTATATGAGAACATGGTAAAAGCTGGAATAATGGTTTTGTCCTTATCACTATTTTCTCACTTGGTAGAAGAACTACAGTATGACAGTGGAAACAAGTGAAAAGTAGTCATTTTGTGGAAAAGAAATAGACATGATAATTACACCCAGTAAAAGAAAAAAGTGTGATAGTCAGCAACGGCGATAAGCTTTTAAGCCTGTACAGTTTCAGTTCTTGGCTAATAATATGCAGTTTATTTGTCTGGATGCACAGAATACTGTGGTAGCATGCCTTTGTCACCAGTCAGCTGTAAGCAAATTCCATCTTTGTCATTTGTTAACACACAGCCTCTGTTACTTTTAAGGATCTCAGGTGTGCCTGTTCATCCAGAAGTCTTTATTCAGAACAAAAGGAACAGATGGTTCTGATGTCTTGCTGGGGTCCCCTCTTTTTCTCCACATTTCTTTGTCTGGCATGCAGACATCACTCATACTTAGTTACCTGAGTTGTTGCTTTGTTTTCTGAAATAGCCTCTAGCAGTACATTCATGAGTGTTTAAGTTGCAAAATGATAGTGTTTTGTCTTCTGTATGATCACCTAATCCAAGAGACTAGGTGTAAAGTCCATCTCAAGCTAGGAACTTGCATCTTTTTAAAAAATGTGACTCTTTGTGATCTCCCTCTTTATTTTGTTGGCATCTTGGCACAGCTGGTGGCAGATGCCATTTCAAGATGAGAGCCCAGCATGTCTACAGGAAAATGTAATGAGAAAGGCTGTCTAAAGGAGTGACATCCATGGTAGTATGATTGCTCTTGAAAACCAGAAAAAGACGATGACTGATTATGAAAATACAGATGAATAAGGCAAAAAGCCAGTCAACTCAGCAGGGACAAAGGAATAAAGGAGGCCTGTGGTAACCTGATATATCACCAATTTCTTCACACATCACCAGGAACCCTTGCTGAGGAGACTGTTTTGCATTACAGGAGCCTATATGCTCCTGTTATTCCAGTCTTTCACTTTTTCACAGTAAATCTTACATTAAGCCGAAATAGTGGATTGTCTATAATATATTCTTTTACAGCTCATTAAAATTCGTACCAACATCTTGACAGTGTTCCTGTACCTGTTTTTCGTTATCTTCAGGGAAAAGTGAGAAAAGAAATTTAGTCCACTACTGGCTTTGTATGCCTCTCTCATCTTCAGAAGAGTCTTTTGTTTAGTGGGGTTAAAAGGTGTTTAGGTTGTATCTGAACCTTCACAGGTATATGACTGCACGTAGAGATTTTGACAAAAATATGACCATTTCTGAAGTTGACTAATTACAAAGTTTTCCTGAAACTTCAATTTCATTAAAATATTTGTCAAATCACAGATCCTTTGAGGAGAAATGAAGAAATAGCAGTAAAGAATGAGGAAATATTAAGAGTGTTTCTATGATAACTTAAAATAATGAATTTTTTTTTTGTTTATTTTTTGTTGTATAACTGAAATGATTCCCACTTCAGGGCAATATGAGGAGCTGGAATATTTTGTGAATTAATTTTACATGCAGTGCAAGAGATTTTATATACTTTCAAAACCTATTGTTGGATCCTTTTCCTCAGGAAAGTTACAAAGTATTCGGACCCCACATGTACGTTCTTTAAAAATTTATGAGTTCAACAAAGATCAACTTCACTGTGAAAGGCTGTGAAAGAGCAGTTGTGCTTTTGGAAGCATTTGTAAAGCTAGGAACATGTTTTCACTTAGGAAACCTGCAAAGTGCCTTCTCAAGGGGGTCAGATGTTTTTTTTCCCCTTCTGTAGTCCAGAGTGGGTTGCAGAGAGAGCTGTGTTATGTCCCTCTCTGCTATGCTGGAGAGAGAAAACCCTAACAGACATGTACAGAGGCCTTGGGAAGATGGGGAGAAGCACAAAGGATAAAGAGGCTCTGGAGAGGGAGGGAACTTGCCTTTTCTCCCTGGGGCTCAGTGCTTCATTTAGCACTGTGAGATATTTTTAAGTTTCTTGTGTTCTGGCCTTCTAAATAAACTTTTGAATTCTCTCCACTGACTTGGCATGTCTAGGGATACCTGTGTATCTTAATTTACAGGCTGTAAACGGGGAGACATAGAGTTGGGTCCATTCACGTAAAAGTTCTTTGCTTTTATTCATAGTTGGGTATATAAATATTTGGACGTTACAAGCCTATACTTCATTATATTTGTTTTTATAGTTTGGTACTGCCTCCAGTCAGCTTCAACCAAATAATACCATTTACTGACATCCCCATTTCTAGTGTTTTATGCCTCTTATCATTCAGTGATATAAAATTAGACATTAGACAGTGATATAAAATTTAACTTTTGCTCTTGCTCATTTGAATGCTATAAAACACTTAAAATCTTTAATAAGGTGGTAAAGTTTGAATTATATTAGTTCTCAATGTACAAACTATTTTTCTCAAAAGCCCTGACCAGTCTTGCATGGAACTTTCACTCACATCTTCTGCCCACGAGCCCAGGAGCTCCACTTAATCTTGGGTCTGGGCCCCCAGTCTTGGCCTGACTTATGATGTGGGTGTGCCACCTCCAGTCCTGTTTCTGACCTGTCTTCTTGGTGAACCCTGTACCCACATTGTAGTCTTTCCTCCAGTAGAGTCTCCTGCTGCTCCTGGCTGAAATCCTTGTATGGGCCCTGAATCACTCCTTTTATCTGGGACTGTTACCCCCACAAAGCTGAGCAGACCTAGCTCAGGTGTTACAGGACTGTGCCCAGGTCAGTAACGACAAGTGCTGCAGTCACTCTTGTCGCCTCATTCTTCCCTTGAGGAGCAGCCATGAACTTGCTGCTCTCTGACATATATCAACTATGGTCTAGTTGATGTTTGAATATAGCACTGTTGGATTTGAGCAAGAGATGGGCAATCAGGTAGTTCTGTGGTCAGATCATGTAACAACCTTACAGGAGTGCCTTTTGTATAGGGCTGTAGGTCACAGGCTAACAAACCAAACCTCTTTCCAAAGAAAAAAACCCCATTTTAATAATTATTGATAATGTGTTTTTCTCCTCCAATCAAACAAGGAAACTATATTTGTCACTTTGTCAACTGGATACCAGCATTTGACTTTCATTTAGGTCTGCAATAACTGAAACTACCTTAGCTAGCCATTCTTTCTGATTTCTGTCTCAAGTATTTGTTTACAGGTAAAGGCACTTCAGTCATATCAGTGAAAAAATTTTCACATTATTTTTGACAAAATGCAATGAAATGATTGACAGTAAAGGAGGCCATCAGTTAACAAAGGTGGAAGACAGCATAAATGATGCATCACACTCCTTTCCAACCTATAAGCAAAGTCACACAGGGCACTAGAAAATGGAAACAGTACTGAATGAAAAATAAGATACTGTGCATTTGTGCAGAGCAATTTCAGCTCATGAATTTGTAAAGATGTCAAGTTACTATTTAAATAAAAGAGGAAAATAGTTCTGATATTCTCTCATTAACTCTTCAGGAGTCATGAACCACAGTCTAAGACTTCAAGCTAGACCCACATTAGCCCTCCAGTAGCAACCAAAACTCTTTGATAGGATGGAGTCCTATGCTAGGATACTAAATACATGCAAAGACAGAAAATATCCCTGCAAAGAGACTCACAGAACAATGCAAAAAGTGCATTATCTATGACTAGTAGTAAAATGTACACCTGTGCAGAGATCATAGGACAGATTTGGACTTCAAGGAGGCATTAATGAGGTTTTGAACACGCAGACTTCTGTAACTTCTGTATTATTCTCAATATCCCTCAATCTGATGCATACACTTATCTGTGTACTGAGGTCAGCATGCTCGAGGGAAGTGATGCCATCCAGAGGGACCTTGAGAGGCTTGAGAGGTGAGCCTGTCTGAACCTCATGAGATTCAAAAAGGCCAAATGCCAGGTCCTGCACCTGGATCAGGTCAAGCACGAATATAGACTGGGCAGAGAGTGGATTGAGAGCAGCCCTGAGGAGAAGGACTTCAGGGTGTTGGTGTAGGAAAAGCTGGACATGACTTTGTAATGTGTATTTGCAGCCCAGAAAGTGAACTGTGTCCTGGGCTGCATCAAAAGCTGCATGGTCAGCAGGTCGAGGAGGTGATTCTACTCCTCTACTCTGATCTTGTGAGACCTCACCTGGAGTAGTGTATGCAGCAATGGGGCCCTCAACACAAGAATGACATGGACCTACTGGAATGAGTCTAGAGAAAGGCTACCAAGATGATCAGAGAGCTGGATCACCTCTCCTATCAGGTAAGGTTCTTCAGCCTGGAAAAGAGAAGGCTTTGGGAGACCTCATAGCAGCCTTCCAGTACCTAAAGGGGGCCTAAAGAGAGGTGGAGAGATATTTTTCAAAAGGGCATGTAATGATAGGACAAAGGTTAATGGCTTTAAACTGAAAGAGGGTAGATAGATTAGATATTAGAAAGAATTCCTTTACTCCGAGGGTGATGAGACATTGGAACAAGATGCCTAGAGAAGTTGTGAACATGCCACCGCTGGAAGTGCTCAGGGTCAGGATGGATGGGGGTTTGAGCAACCTAGTCAAGTGGAATGTGTCCCTAAGGGGAGCTGGAACTAGGTGAGCTCCAAGGAGCCTTCCAACCCAAACCATTCTATGATTCTATGGAACAAGACGAAATCTTATTTTGACTTATCAGATACTTATTTAGGAGGAAATATTAAAGAGAAACAAAAGGAGATATGGAATTTTTTAAAACACTGTCTAGAAAATGTAGTCATCATATTTTTTGTGTAATAACACTAGCATTTGCTAACCATAGATTGGAGAAAATCAGATTTATTATATTATATGGGAAGAACAAGGGATCTCAGACATATAATCAAAATGTGCCTACATCTGAAAAATGTTCCCTTTGAAAGCATATGGAATTCCTTGCCGGGTATCAGACTTAAGAGCTATGATTAGATGAATTTAAGTATAATAACATTTCACTTTGGTAAACATGAAAACAAAATAAAATTATGCTTCCTGAAGAATGCAACTTAAAAATTACTTAAGTTCTCAAAATTTTCTGGAGTTTTTTTCCCAAATATAAGAATAGAGAAAAGTTGTTTGTTTACAAATTACTATATGTCTGCTCTTTGTCAGGATGTCAAAATTAGTGTAGTTTGAAGGCAGCTGGTGATGTGGCATTACATTTTGTGTTTTTTTTACCAGAAAACAAAATATTTCCTCAAAAAGCTCTCAGATGGAATTTAAAATATGTTCCTGAACTGTAAGTTAAGGTACAATATTGAAGAGCAATTCCAAGTGTTATTCTATATTACTAAAAACTTAACTATACTGAGTAGATTTAAAAGATACATAAGAGATTTTAGTTTTAAATTTAGTATTTTCCTCATTAGAGGAACACGTTTTTAGATATTATTTACTATTTTAGGTATCTCAAATGTAACCGAGTATACAGAAATCTAGATTTCAAAATTAATCTCTACTTAAAAGATGTTGTTATTTCTGGTTTATATTTTGTTCCTAAAATTTCAGTTTCAGTGATATTTTAGTCCTGACAGTATTTAGAATAATAAAAGAGATTTTTAACGTCTGTCTTTTCTTTTGCCATTTGCAGGTAAATGCAAGCATAAGTTGCATGAATGTTTGGATTATTTTAGTGATCAACCTAAAAAGTGTCCCTAGTTTCTTTCTTTTCAGGTAGAGTTACTCCTAAGTCAGACCAACGAGCCTGCAAGATTCACTATGACAGTGAAAGCACCAGAGATGCTTCAAAGAGGCGCTGCCTCTCATGAGGGTAACAAGGTTTTAGAGTGGTTTCAACTAGTCATGAAACTCAACCTTTAAAAAAAGGATAATCATTGCAATAACGCAAAGAGAAGCAATTATAAACAACAAAAAAGCCACTGGGGCACTGGTAGACAGGACTGGAGTGTTAATACAAGAAAGGAATCTGAGTTAGCTGGCAGAGAAGAGGAAGAAGCAGCAGTTCTTCAAAACAACTACTAAAAAATACCCCAAGGAGGAGCCCTCTTGCCAGCCCATGCCAGCTCAGTCCTCTCTGAGAACAACTCATCTAGCAATTTTCCTCTTATTTTTATAAGCCCAGTTGCTCTATCTGAAAAATAAAAAACTGTAGATGTTCTTATTTAATGCAACATCTGAAATTAAAACACAGATATATAAAGACAGCTTATATTCCTGAAAGTAAGAAATGAACTGAAAATTAGTTACCTCTGCAGTGATTCTTCATTCTATGAAAATTTTCTTACTAATCCTGAAAAATGGAAATCCTTTTGCAAACAGGGATTTAAGTAGAGATGAGCTACCAGACAATTAACAGGCAGGTGATTACATGCCTGCTCAGAAAATGACCATTGACTAAAGCTCTGAATGAATCAGTAATACTGCATGGGCTAATAATCTGGCACTGATTCATCAGGAATTCCACAAAGACTTATCAATACATTTATACACACACATACGTGCATACACTTTATATATAAATGGTCTTATTTATTTATTTATTTATTTATTGATTTATACCTTATCTATCTATCTGTGTGTTCTTATTTATTTATTTATTTAATTAAAAATTATTTTCATTTACTTTTAATATATATAGCTTCTCTAAACTAAAAGAAAATTAGCAGTTAGATCCAGAATCTTGTCTCCTACCAGAAATGAAGAATTTAGGAATTAAAATTACCTCCTTATAAATATCTTAACTTTCCTATGCCTAATCTTTGGCATTTTAGCAAACAGCTAGGTTTATGAATCTTTGTTGGTCAGAAATTTTTATCACAGTCTACCAAAAATTACTTGTGAATTTTAAATTAATTTTTACTATCTGACAAAGAGATATTAACATTAGCTATCAAAAAAGAATTTATTGTAGTTGAAAGCAAAACCCTTTTAGAGTTTGATGCATCTAATTTCATTCCCTTTATCTGGTCTCTTAAGAGTGCAGAATTACACTAGGACAAGTTTGAAAACTTGGAAAAAACAAGTAAGTGCCTAATCATCATATTACATGATGATTTTCTTATTCTTCTTTTGACGTAAAATCCAAATACTCCTGAAAGTTGTAACAGCTTCAACAGAAAAAAGTATCAGGCTCTTCCTTTAAGACTGTCTCCAGGAATCTAGACAGTACATACTGAAATCTGCGCAGACAGGGAAATAAAAATAGAATTTGGGTTTCCGGTAGTTCTTCAGTAACAGCCTTAGCCACCAGAATGCTTGTCAAAATAACAGCGAAATCAGCTATCTATCTTTTCTTACTTCCAGAATTCTGTGAAATTAGAATTAAATTTTACCTGAGGATGAATAAAAACTTTAGTACTTGCAAAAATATTTTTGATGCTCCTTATTTTCACAACATTATGCGCATTTTGGGTCAGGTACCAAAAGGAAAGGGAAGGACGTAAGGGAAAAACTATCTTGATAACCCTCAGAGCAGAGCAGAAAGCAGATATGGCAATAAATACGTCCATAACTGTTATGTAAAGAATGAAATTTCTCACTATCTCACCATCGGAAAATTGAATACAATTCAAGGGTGCTGAGTTTTTATGTGAGACCGTCTGAAGGTTTCACTTAAGTTTCCATTCCCAGGCATTCTTTGATTGAAGATGGAGCCACTGATGAAAGATTGCTGAGTCAGAATTCATTATGTGAACCAATCTGCAGATAAAACCATTTATTACCTTCACTCAGTATGAAGACATACACTGATTGAACCAGTTTCTTGATATTCATCTCCACCAGCTGAACACCACCTCTCAAACATTTCCAAAGATTGATTGGAGACATTTTATTTCACAGAATGACTGTTGCCAAATGTTTAGTGCTACAATAGTGCTACAAATATGAAGTTTCATCTCTTCACCAGGAATGTTCTGTTCCATGCACTCAGAGTACACATATGATTACACTATAAACACAGTTTTGGAGACCTCCAAGATGCCATTGTCATGTTTGTTTCTACTCACACAGAAAACAAAATGGTTTTTGTGTCTGCTAGTCCTCTTCTGTCCTTTAATGAGTTTAATATTGCATAGAGTCTGATTCCATGTCAGATCATCTAAATGTTAACCGTTTGAGAAGAAACTCCAGTTCATTCACTCCCAACTTTGGAAACATTACAATTTATTGCCTAAGTTTATTTGCCAAATCACAAAAAAAAGAAAAGCCAAGAGAATATGGCTGATTTCATAAATATATACAAAAATATGCACAACATAATATATTAATACTTCTCTTGAAAATTGTTTATGTCTTATTCCATCTTAATAGCTCCTGCAGTCACTCCTGTATAAACATGCATATTCATGAAGAAAGTTTAATTGCTTTCTTCATAATCTTCTCCACCTAAAAAAAAAAAATGGGGCTTTAAAGATCACTTTGAGGTCCCTTATTCACAGGTCACACGTTCATTGTTACACAAGGGGCACGTTTGCCACAGAATAGAACAGATGTATGTGTTCCTCTTAAGACTTCTCTTGGTGGAAGAATCTTTATGTGGCCTTGTACAGTCCATTAGTCCTTGATTTACAATGACTTGATGAAGGTTTTGTGATGAGGATTCATCTTGGATTTTGTGATAAGGATTCATCTTGGATCTATTTTTTGCAAAGCACCTGTTTCTGTTTATTGGACTATCTTGTTTATATTACCCCTGTATACCTAACATAAAGTTATGTTTTACTTCATCACCATGGTAGCCTGAAAACTATTTTCTTTGTTCTAGGCTAGCAATTAGTATTTTGAGTGGTTCAAAATGTTCCATGAAATATTTATTCCTCTTTCTCTGGGAGGGTGGGTTAAGGTCTGAATTTTGGGTTCCATCATTTCACCATTTTTTTTTTTTAGGTAGGTCTTACAAATCCTATTTTACTTATTCCTTCATAAACAGTATCACTAGACTTTCATCAACTGTGCTTCCTATTTTTTTCTTAAGATTTTAATTGATTAAATTCTCAAATGGAGTTTTACCATCAGTTGTTTCAATAATAGATGACCATTTTCTCAGTTAAGATTTTTTTTCCAGTCTCCACTGAAAAGTGTAATTTTATAATTAAATTATTTTAGATTTCTGAGATGGTGCCTGAGATTATGTCAGGATATCAAACCTCAGAAAAACACTCCTTCTGTGTCATGAATCTTTTCTGTATTTATAAAACAGGCACATTTTTATTTTGTAATAATTAACTACAAAGAAGTTTCTCCACTTTGCCTTTATATAATCTAAAAGTATAGGACAATAAGTGTAAACATTGTATCCATAAAACAGAATTTCTTTGTGATCCTAATACTTTGCTTATCACAAGAAATTTTCATTCTGGTTTTATCCTGGTCATCAACAGTTAGGAATTTATATTTTGTTAATTTTTATATATAAACCTCCTGCCCATTTATTGCTTAAAAGATAGAGAATTAGAGATACTTTTGGTGTCTACATGTTTGCCTATCATTCCAAAATCAGTTCTTCCCTATTAACTTTAATAAACAGTAGTGTTTAATAAAAAAGCAATAATGAGGTTGAAAGCAGAAACAAGGCAAGTGTGTTGGAAACTTTAGAAGAATGATGAAACCCAAAATTCAGACCTTAACCTGTCCTCCCAGAGAAAGAGGAATAAATATTTCATGGAACATTTTGAACCACTCAAAATACTAACTGCTAACCTAGAACAAAGAAAATGGTTTTCAGGCTACCATGGTGATGAAGTAAAACATAACTTTATGTTAGGTATACAGGAGTCAACTTCATTAATTTTTAAAGAATGGATGTTGCTTCACAAGTGCAATCAGCATTACCACTACAGAGCTTAATGCTAAAATACACCATTGCTCCCTATGAGAAACTATTAGCTATTCACATTTGCTCAGTAGTTTTTTTTCATGTAGTACATATAGATATTTATGTGCTGATACTTGTCCA
This sequence comes from Lepidothrix coronata, assembly GCF_001604755.1. Lineage (NCBI taxonomy): Eukaryota > Metazoa > Chordata > Aves > Passeriformes > Pipridae > Lepidothrix > Lepidothrix coronata. The sequence continues at coordinate 197,517 of NW_016690289.1, forward strand.
ATGCAAACTGTCCCTGTGGTAAGAGCAAAACAAATCAGGTTGCAAAGCAGTTTTACCTTTTTTAACTACAGAGTAAAACATATCATATTGGTGGCCACGGTAGCCACTCTTAGTTTGGTGACCAAGTTTCTTCTTTCTATATTCTCCTGGATGTGTAATCAACACAGATATGCACAGAGTGAGCATTCTTCTCAAAAATTATGTCAAAACAACCAAAGCTGCTGCTTGATGAACTGGTGATAGTGGAGAGCTGCAAGGCTCTGATTTTGCAGAACATAATCTAAAATTTGGCAAGGTATTGTAGCAACAGAAAGAATTTCAGACTGAGCTTGAGCAGTTGAGAAGACTTAGAGACAGCTGCAGAGTGACAGAAAGTCTCATTATTACTGATGATATCTGGAGAAGGCAAGAGGAAGATGTCTTTTTGCCAAGGATCTTGAAGATGATGTTCCCAGGGACATTAGGTTCTTTGGAAGAGTCAAACTCAGCAGAAGGCTTCCTCTGTTGCTTGAGCATGGATCTCCAGAAGCTAAGTTTTCACTTTTGCTTTTATTTGAGAGGATTTGAGACAGAGGCAGCCGTTAAACTTTGCAGGCATGTGACACTCTCCAAGAAACTATGACCCACTGGAACATGAGCTGAAAAATGAAAGGTGACCTTGCTGGTGACACAAGATTGAAGTGAGTGTTCAGAGAAGGCATTGAAATCCAAAATGATACATAATGAAAATCTCTATGCAGTGAGAAAAATCATCTGCGTGCTCTGACTCAGTAGGCTGCTTGGGCAGTTCTGAAATGGAAATGGCTGTGCTGCTTTTTCGTTGTACAAGCACTGAGCAGCAGTAGATAGGGTAGCATAAAGGGAAACCTTCCTGCCTCTACAGTGTAACACAAGCATATAGGCTATTCACTTTTAAAATTTTTTTATTATTATATCTAATGAAGAATTGGATCTTGCAAGCTGCTGGAACCAGGGATGACAGGTGCCTTGACAAAATATAAGCAGCTGAAGACTTTTGCTACACACCTACAAAGTTAGAAGGATCCTTATCCTACCTTACCTTACTTTGGTAAATGATGGGAAAATCTCCTATGAGCTGTATTCATTTCCTACTCAGACAAATTTGATTCCATGATAATCTGTGGTCCTCATTACCCTTGAAAATAGGTATCCTTCTAATTAACTCCCTAAACTTACTTTATCAGGGTTTTTTGGAAACTTTCCCAGTAACATACATAGAAAACACACAGTACTTGTGAAAGAACAAATTCATGTAACACTATGTAATAATCATGTAGAAAGTCTGTTTCCTTGCCTGTGGGTATTCAACATCTGAATTGATATAAACAGACAAGGGTGCTCTAGAAAGCAAATTGGAGCAATTGCATTCATTACAAAGAATTCACTTAGAAACATGACGCAAAGCCCAAACAACATCATACTGATAAAATTACATTAATACAAAAAAAAGTATGTCTGCAGCAATGTGTCAATCTCATTTGTATATCCTGATAAAATCATACTGAATCACATAGTGATTAGAGTCACTTTGGATACACCATGATGAGGACTTGAACCCAAGCTTTTAAACATTCTTTAGCATTTCAGGAATGAGAACTTTCAATTATGCATCCATCTGTTCCTTACTGTACTACATAATGAATATATAGCCTTAAAATACTTCTTGCAGAATAAAATGAACAGCTAGATTTGCAGTGTGCGTGCAAGGATGGAACTCACCCTTAGGCAGTGGGCCATAACAAAAAGTTAAAAATCATTTATGTCTTACTTAAGACTTACTTTGAAATGTTACGGAATTCACAGGGGTTTTTTGCACTGGATGTATGCTGGGACAAGCTGAAGTTCCCCCTAAAACATATTCTGGAGCATAATTTCTTTGATTTTTCCCACATTTTCCTGTACATTTTTATCTCCTAATTTTTTTACAAAATTAGTCTGTATTAAAATAGTTATTGGGATGGCTTCAGAACACCATTCTGAATAATGTTCAGGGCATAATGTTCATCACTACATATAAAAGTGTTGGCATCTTAATTACCTGACAGTGCAATGAGTAGAATCTAGCGATTCCTTTTTCAGTACTAGAAAGTTTTCTAAAGTCTTAAAGTGTCGTGGCATTCCATGATGAGGCCACCTTATAAAAAAGTTGAATATAATCCCAAATATAGCATCATATAAAGAGTGGACAAAGCACCTTCAGTTAAGTAACTTGAATTGGATAGGAGAAATGCACTTTTAAATATACATTAGATAGGAAAAAAATAGCTAAATCAAACATTCCTAGATAACAGAGGCAGAAAACCTATTTTCTAGGAATTAAGAATGAGATATGAATTTAAGGAGTAATGTCTTTACAAGGATCAGGACTGACTTTAAAATAAAGGCTTTTGAGAGGAAAACAAACAGAAAAAAAGAAAAAGCAAACCCAGAAAGTACTTACTCTTACTGTCATAGAAAACACACAACCAATGAAGAACACCAGGCAATTCCAGAAGTGTACAGAAAATGGAAATGACCATAAAAATACCATCTAAACCTGCTTAATCATTGGAGGTGTTGTTTTCGTTTCTTTTCCAACATGACATTTTAGCTGTAAATGACGAGAAAGGCCCTTGTGTTTAGCATCAGACTCTTTCTTCAAGGCAATATTTGGTATTCCCAGCAGGGTATCAGATGTGCCTTTTAAGACACGCTACAAATTGCATATGAAAGCCATGGAGGAAATTCATGGATGCCGTATAATGCCCTGCACCCAGCACTTGTTAGGCTGCAACTTGAGCACTGTGTCCAGTTCTGGGGCTCCCAAATTAGGAAGGAAGTTAAGGTGCTGGACCATGTCCAGAGAAGAGTAATGAGGGCAATGAGGCTGGTGAAGAGTCTGGAGCACAAGTCCTATGGGGAGAGGCTGAGGGAGCTGGAGTTGTTTAGCCTGGAGAGGAGAAGGTTCAAGGGTGACCTTATTGCTCTCTACAACTACCTGAAAGAAGGTTGTAGCCAAGTGGGTATCTGTCTCTGCTCCCAGGCAACCAGCAATAGGACAAGAGGACACAGCCTTAAGCTGCACCAGGGAAGCTTTAGGTTGGACATTAGGAAGAAGTTATTCACAGAAAGGGTGATCTGGCATTTGAATGGGCTGACCAGGAAGCTGATGGAGTCACTGTCCCTGGAGGTATTTGAGACTGGATGTGGTATTTGAGACTTAGTGCTACAGCATAGTAGACAAAGTGTTGTTTAGTCACAGGTTGGACTCGATCTCAGAGGTCTTTTCCAACCCAGTTGATTCTGTGATTCTGTGAAATGAGGTGGCATGACATTCTATGGTATGGGATATCTCTTTGACCAGTTTGGGTCAACTGTCTTGGCCATACTCCCTCCCAGCTTCTCGTGCAGCTCCTCACTGGCACAACATGGGAAACTGAAAAGTCCTTGATTTGGGGTAAGCACTGCTTAGCAACCACTAAAACAGCAGAGCGTTATCAGCACTATTCTCATCCTAAATCCAAACACAGCAGTGTACCAAATACTAAGAAGAAAATTAACTTTATCCAACCTGAAAACAGTACACAGAGATATAACAAAAGATATAATTGTTTTGCCTATCCTGGCTCACTGCAGACTACTTAAGGATCTTTGAAAAACAGCACAAAACTCCTAAAACTCACATATACATGTAAACGGTAGGCCTTTAGTCAGACTGAAGGGGGAATATGATGATATCTTACTGAGCTCGAGCATTTCTGTGAAGCCTAAATTCACCCAGAAATTCAATATTCTATTTGCTTCACTTATTAGTTCTCAGGAAAAATCTTCAGGTTTGAATTTGTATCTTCCTCCAACTATTGCTACTTTGTTTTTGTTCCATCTAAAATACTTCTATACCTTTGTTGTGAACTGTAATTCCTGACAACTGGTTTAAAGAGGACATAATCATTCACAATCAAACACTCACTGGAAAACATGACTACTTAATTTATTATAATACATATCCTGTACATATATTTATAAATGAGATGAATTACACTGTAATTCGAACAACGTGTTATCACAGTAAACCACAGTGATAGCTATAAGGAAGAAGAATTTGATTCCAGAAGATGCAGTAAACCAACTCATCTACCAGAGTTGGACAAGCTAAAAATTCCTACCACAGTAGTTTAATAATAATCAGAGCATTCACTTCTCTCAGATAATCCAAATAGGATGGGAAAAGGAATTAGAAGACATGAATTTATCATAAGCAACACTTTTTAACAGTCTGAAGGTGACTAATCTGAATAAAAACCTGTTCTTATTTTATTGTCAATAAAGTAAAAGGCTGCATTTTGAAGAAATGTTACAAATATTTTATACTTACAGATCCTTTCTACTAGAAAACTTATTGTTAATCCCAAAGAAAATAAAAAGAAGTTGAGAATTCATACTTCCAGATATGCCTATACTTACTAACTGCCATACTTTACAGAACCACAGAATAGTTAGGGCTGGAAGGGACCTCTGGAGATCAACTAATTCAACCCTCCTGCCAAGGCAGGGTCACCTCGAGCAGGTTACAGAGGAATATGGTCATGTGGGTTAGGAATCTCTCTAGAGAGGGAGACTCCACTGTCTCCCTGGGCAGTCTGTTCCAGTGCTCTGCCATCCTCAATGTAAAGAATTTCTTCCTCATGTTGAGGTGGAACTTCTTGTGCTTTAGTTTATGACCATTGCTCCTCATCCTGTTGCTGAGCACCACAGAAAAGAGTCTGGCACGATCCCCTTGACACCTGTCTTTGAGATACTTATAAGCATTCATGAGATCCCCTCAGTCTTCTCCAGGTCCAGATCCCTCTCATATGAGAGATACTCCAGACTCCTAATCATCTTTGTGACCTTGTTCTGGACCCTCTTTAATAGTTCCTTGTCTTTCTTCAACTACGTAGCCTCACTAGGGCCAAGTAGAGGGGGAGGATCGCCTCCCTCCATCTGCTGGCCGCACTTCCCGATGTATCCTAGGATACCATTGGCCCTTCTGGCTGGAAGGGCACACTGCTGGCTCATGGTCAACTTGTCATCAAGACTCCCAGGTCTTTCTCAGCAGAGCTGCTCTTTAGTAGGTCATCCCAAAACCTGAACTGCTACTTGGGGTTACTCTTTCCCAGGTGCAGTACCCTATACTTGTCTTTGTTGAACCTCATTAAGTTTCTCTCCATCCAACTCTCCAACCTATCAAGGCTCTGCTGAATGGCAGCACAGTCTTCAGATGTATCAACCACTCATCCGGTTTTATATCATCAGACTTGCTGAGGATACATTCTTTCCCTTCGTCCAGGTCATTAATAATCAAGTTGAATAAGACTTGACCCAGTACTGATCTCTGGGAAACACCACTGACCACAGGCCTCAAACTAAATTCTACCCCACTGATCACGGCCCTCTGAGCTCTACCATTCAGGCAGTTCTTGAGGCATCTCACTGTCCATTCATCTAACCCACATATCCTAAGCTTACCTATCAGGATGTTATGGCAGACAGTGTCAAAATCTTTGCTGAAATCAAGGTAGAGTTACCTCTGTGATTTCTGTACTTCTGTACTTCCTACAGTAGACACTCTATCACATCATAACAGCTTATCAAATAATTCATTATAATCGCACACAGACTAGAGCATTCTCATGTGCCTACGTAACACTTTTACACTTTTAACACTTTTGCATTGCAGAATGATAGGGCTGATTCCAATGGGATGAGGTTCAACAGGGTCAAGTGCCGGGTCCTGCACTTTGGCCACAACAACCCCATGCAGTGCTACAGGCTGGGGACAGAGTGGCTGGAGAGCAGCCAGGCAGAAAGAGACCTGGGAGTTTGGATTGACAGGAAGCTGAACATGAGCCAGCAGTGTGCCCAGGTGGCCAAGAAGGCCAACGGCATCCTGGCCTGTATCAGGAACAGTGTGGCCAGCAGGTCCAGGGAAGTGATTCTTCCCCTGTACTCAGGGCTGGTGAGGCCACATCTGGAGTGCTGTGTCCAGTTCTGGGCCCCTCAGTTCAGGAAGGATATTGAGGTGCTGGAGCAGGTCCAGAGAAGAGCACCAAGGCTGATGAAGGGACTCGAACACAAGTTCTATGAGGAGTAGCTGAGGGAACTGGGGTTGTTTAGCCTGGAGAAGAGGAGGTTCAGGGGAGACCTCATCACTCTCTACAACTTCCTGAAAGGAGGTTGTAGCCAGGTGGGGGCTGGTCTCTTCTCCCAGGCAACTATCAGTAAGACAAGAGGGCATGGTCTTAAGCTCTGCCAGGGGAGGTTTAGGTTAGATATTAGGAAGAAATTCTTTACAGAGAGGGTAATCAGACATTGGAATGGGCTGCCCAGGGAAGTGGTGGATTCTCCGTCCCTGGAGGTTTTTAAGATAAGACTGGATGTGGCACTGAGTGCCATAATATAGTAACCATGGCAGTGTTGGATCAAGGGTTGGACTTGATGATCTCAGAGGTCCTTTCCAACCCGGCTGATTCTATGATTCTATGATTCTATGATATGGAAGATACTAGTTTCAATACTAAAAATCCTTCGTGAATTTTAAGAACTGAAAGGTTAAGCCTTACGTGAACTGTTATTCTTCAGTAACATCAGGATTCTAGAAAGAAAATCTGTTTAAAAAATCGATTTAACCTGCCCCCGGGTTAACAGTAGGCCATTTAAACATCTTTTATATTTGTTGATTTGTGTTTGTTCTGTTTAGACTGTCTTTTTACAGTAAGTTGTCCAAAAGATTTACCCAAAACAAGGCAGAAAAAAATTTCCTGCAACTGTCTTCTGGTGTATTTTTTCTTGAAAGCAATACCTACAATTCATAATTAACAGACTATTCACATTAACTAATGCTATGCAGTATGTGCAAAGGTTGCATTTTTGTAAAGTATATTTCTTGATTGATGAAAGCTTAATAAAAACTCATTTTTTTTTCCTCCTTTTCTTCCTCTGGTTCTTCCTGTGCTATGACAGAAATAGAAGTAAATAGATACAGGAAGGTATATAGGCATATATTCTGTTCAATTTGATTTACAGTAAAGATATGTACACGATATTCAATCTTCCCCTGTGGAATAATTGAAAGAGGTTCTGTTTGCATCTGTACCAACTTTTCTGTTAAATCACTGGGTAAAACACTTGTTTATATGAATAGAAGAAGGACTAAATACCATGTCATATTTTTCACTTCAATGACATAAAGTATCTTTATAAAGTCAGCATAATCAAAAATAACACCCAAAATAATGAAGTTCTCCCAGGAAAAAAGTATTTTTTAACAAGTCCAGCCCATGCTGATTTGTAATGAAATCTTAATCAAGAACTGATTGCTTTCCTCTACCACATCAGGAGAATTATCTTCCTGCCAGTACTGCCTCCTGCAACACTGAGGAAGATATTTTATGCATATTGTACAAACTTAATGCAAGACTCATGTAAGACTTATCTTACCAAAGTGGTCAGATAATTAGCATCAAAGATGTAGAAATGCTAAAAAGAATAGATGAGTGTAAGAGGATTCTCATTTATATTGGCTTTTTATCTACTATAGATGAAAAAAATATTGCTGTGCTTTTCCAACTGTGGATAAAAATTCATGCCTGAAACAATAGCTCCAAATACTCAAAGGTCTCTCCTCCCACATGAAGCTTTTAGAGCAAGAAATAGTCTGCTAACTGCATAGTATCTTTTTTTCCCATGTTTTCTTTCTCATCACAACAGTTGTGCATCCTTTGTGTGTCCCAAACTTCCTCTCTTTCTTTACCGAGAAAGTGAGGTATAGTAGGGCTGACATTTCAGAGGATCCCGGGCTCCTACACTTCTCTGTGTGGGTTTTAGAAGAACAAACATGATCTGTATCTGCTAATATCACTGTGCTAATCATCCATGAAAGAAGGCAACTTCCTTGTTATTTTTTTCTAGAATGTTAAAAAAAAGTCAGTTTCAGTAGGCCATGACTGAAGAATTTATTTTCCTTCAGAGCTGAAACCTTATTTCCCCAACCCATTGGATAAGTCTGTTTTTATTGTTCTCAAGAATGGATCAGCCTAGAAGCAAGTCAGTTCAGATCCCATAACACTACTAGAAAGCAAAACATTGGGCAACAATCCAGCATAGGTACTACCTACATATTTTTTAACAAACAGAATTTGCCCCTCAAAGAAATATTTTCTGGAAATCGTTGAAGTTGTTTTTGAACGTCAAGCACATGATGGTTGAAATCTATACAGTCTGTTACTTGTTCTGAAGAAGAATTTTCTTCAAAATAGATGCTACCACCAAATTTATAACCAAACAAGCCAGCAAAATATCACAGGCTTTTCCACATCCATAACTTTAGCTTCCATAATTTATACAGTAAATTCAGTATGTTATGCCAGACAATGCGTGTGCAGTGCTATATTTATATTTCAGTTATTACCATAAATATGAAAGAGTACAACATTGGTTTTATCATGAATTACATATTTTCAATAAATAAAAACATTTCATCACTGTGGTGTGTGAATTCTCCATATCTATAATGGCCTAACAAAAATGTTTTTCTATGCTGTTTATATATTTTATCATATCATACTTATTTTCTGTTTTGTGATTTTTTACTCCATATGTTAACCTGATTTATGTCCCTAATTAAAGCTGTAATAAGGAATTTTCCATTACCTTTAAGCATCTTTTTGTGTTAATGGATTTCTAGATATATATTTAATTTGTGTGTCTTCTCCTGAACATTAGTTGCTGCAGTATTTTTTTATATTTCTGTGGGTTTTAACAAACCTTTCTGTGTTGATGGTACTGTAAAGTAAAAAAAAAACCACAAAACTTTCTGCAGTAGCATTCCAATATCCAAGTGAAACCATGGCTAAAGGTGCTCTCTGCTTTCAAAGATCATGCCAAGAAATAGGCACTGAAGAGAAATTAAGTGTAATTAGAGAAATTAGGGTATAGACATAAAATTGTCTCTTGAGCTACAGAATATTAGCAAAGAGGAAAGGGAAAGACCACCAGTACTGAATAAGGCCCAAAGCAATACCAGTGCATGACTCAAAAAGCAAAATCTACCTGTTCCATGGATTTATGCACATAGCTGAGTTGAGTTCCCACTGGCAGTTTGAGCAAACTAAAATTTGAATGAGTACATAAGATTAGGACTGTTAGCAATCCTCTGAATGGATCTGAAGGCAGAGTTTGACATTCTTGCTGTATTACTAAATTAACCTGAAGAAAATGCATTTGTATTTAACAAAACTGTAATGGTCCAATGCAGAGTTCATTCTTATGGAGAACTTCTGGGATGATCAACAGGCAGGCATAAATATCAAGTAACTACCCAAAGTCTCTTCCTCTGTCCTGCTGCTGTGCTCTGACTGTTCTGCCCTGCCATGCCATCTGAAAACATAAGACTTCTAAAGGCTCTAAGAAAACTTTTTTACAATAATCATGGTCGCGAAGATGTTCATAACCAGACACTGTCAACAGACAGGCTACCCCAGACAACAGCAGCCTCCATCTCCCCACTCTCCCAGACATTGGTATAGGATCCAATCTTTTAATCTTTGCCTCAATGTGCAGACCAGACCTCCAGCAGCACTATTAACAATGAGAGAAGATGCCTCACTGCTTATTACTGTTACATGTAGTGAGTCAATATCTACAACAATCCCAGTGGAGGCAAAAAGCTGGAATGCTTTATTGGACTTACAAGGTCATATTTAAAGGGTTTATGGTTTACATATTTGACTGGGGGTTTACATATTTGACAGGGGGTTTACATATTCAGTGGGGGGTTTGAATATCCATTCTATTAAAATTGGGGGATTTCACAAGAATGAAGTAATAGGGAAAAACCCAGTTTGACAAATCTTGGGGTCTTAGGAATTACCTCATGGGGAAAAACCCATTTTATCTCAGGGGATTTTACAGGGGGGAAAAGTTTATTGGGTCTACAAAATGTAAGGATTCAGGGAACACAAAGGGACAGAGAAGGTATAATAGGTCTCCCACAAGGGCTGGTGAGCTCAGGGTGGGACACTCTTGGCTTGGGCAGGGCATGTCACACCGATGGAATCTTGTTTGCTTCTTACATTGAGGTTTTTTCCCCAATTTTCGTAGCCCATGGCTTTCGGTAGAGACCACTCAAATCTCTCTCTGCAGATATCATATTTCGGAATCCAACAATTACACAACTCCAGCAATGACTAATGATGCCATAAGTAGATGATGGACCTCATTGTCACAATAAGATTGTGACAGCGCCTTCCTCACCCTGTTGACTTGATAATTTGTTACAGAAACTGTTCAAAGGAAAAAATTTCATTTTTGGTGTTAGAGGAATCCTGAAGTTCACTCCATAATTAGAGGGATATTTAACGTGCAATAAAGTCATCTGGAGAAACAAGCTTAATATTTTCAAAAAGTAAATAGTTCTTTATATTAGTACATTATTTAATTCTGTAATAACCTAACAACGTAACTGTGTCAATTCTATCTTCATATCTCCAGTTTTAGATAAGAATCTAGGCATGATTTCCTAGAAAGCTTGGTACATTTAATGAATATTTGTAAAGCATCTCAATTTCTCGTAGAAATTTATTCCTTAAGCAGTTCTATATTTCTCATGTCTCCTTCACCAGTCAATTTAAGCATCTGTGAAGGTTCTGTTATTTAATAGAGTTTCACATAAGCAGTTCATCCTAACATTTGATAACAAAAAGACCTTTCTTTTAATCTTCTCCCTGTTATGAACTTGTTTTGGAATTGGTCACATAAATGCCAGCATCAGTGTATCAGCCACTTCCTTTCTGTATCTTCTCTAAGATGCCATCTTATTTCCTACTTATAGAAGACTTCTAAACATGTGAAAGAATTAAGGATATAAAGCTTCAGTATAAAATGAAAACCCCAACTTGTTTGGTATTTGCATCGTTTGTACTTTTCTATTTGCCAAAACCATTTCTGATCAGAACCACTAAATATTAAATGGTTACTTTTCTATTTATCCAGTAAGTTCTGCTTCACTGCCACTGAGCTATTCTTATGGAAGTGATTTCTAAGTCTTAGCTTTTGCCTCCATCGTTCTTCATGTTGTGTGTCTTCCTACACCACTCAACCCTCCCTGCCTTAACTTTGTTTTCCTCTAGCACTGCCTGCAATACCTCTAGCATTCAACCTTTCCGCAAGTCTCTGAAGTGGCCATGTGTCATTTCATCTTTGCATCTAGAAGAATGACAAACTCAATGGACAATTGTAATAAACATATAACTTGATTCTAATGCTCGTTTCTTTTTATTTCTGTGTTTAAAATAAATGCATTTGTTTACATTTCTTCAAGTCTTTAATAAATTTTCTGAAATGTGCCATGGCAAAGAAAAAAACACTGAATGGAAACAAGAATTTGAGCTAATCGAATGAAAACACAGCCGACTAGATGCAGCTTTGGCACTAGGAAGTGCTCATACAGACTGACTGAACTCAGGCTAAAGTTTTGTCCTTGTAATTAGAACCATTAAAATGGTTATAATCAACTTTGTTGGGACATCACTAAACATGCTTCCAAATGGCTACCTTCTGATGCAGCAATACTAGCCATTATTTCTCTTGATACAAATTTTAAGCCTTCAAGCCTTCAATGCTTGCTTGATTTCTTAATCAGTTTGTTTGCTGATTTCCCATTTTAATTTTTGGTTTTCTGTTTTATTTTTTTGATTTCTTCACTTATTAATAACCCATTTTGAACTCTTACCCTCTTAGCTAGGGTTTTAAACATAATGTTTTTCATATCTCTTGTATGTCCAGCATCAATAATGAATAACAGACCTATTCAGATGTAACACCACCTATATAATGTAGGGAAAATTTTAGTACCAGGACATCCCTCTCCATATACTGGTGTGAAGATTGAAAATAGAAATGCAGTCAGAAGAAGCCAGAAATTACTTCCAACAGGAGACAGAAGACTCAAGTAAGTATGAGCAGACGTTCATTCATCAAACTTTCTATCTCTCTAACCCAGACTACTGTCATGCGCTAATGGATAATGGTTTAAATGCCCTCTATGGAGAACTGTGGAGTTTTACTCCTTATTTTCTTTCTTTTCCCCTTCTTAGATTATTTCTTTACTACTAGCTCTGAACTCTAAAGCACTTAACTGATGATCCTTATTCTAGGAACTGCCTTTTGTCATATTATTTGTGCCTTATTTATTTTGAAGTGAAGCTTTTTTGGACCAGAATCTGAATCTTCTGCTTCTATATTTTTATGACTAGCAGAATGGGACCTGATTTTTATTAGTCTTTATCAGAATGGAAAACAATTACTACTTAATTGGCATTCAGTGAAGTCACTTTCACATTACATGTCCAGCAGACATTGAAGAGAAAATGAACATTGCAAAACAACAATTTTACAGAGCAATATGTTTCATATAAGATACTTTATGTAAAAAGGCTCTCAGTGAAGAACTAGACACATTTTTTATTCCAGTAGTCTTTCATTATTTGAGCTGTTTGTTCTTATTTTTTTTTTGCATGAATGCATTTTGAAAGAATTGGCAGTAACTCCAAGATAACTATATGATAGAAAAATTGAGCAGTAGTTCAATGATAATATAAAATACATAGTCATGCAAGACACATTGTTCCCTCAAGTTCTGTCAGACTGTATTATTTTAATGAATAATTCTGGTAGCTGCTTAAAGTTGAATACTGCTGGTAGTTAATCCTTAAAGTTGGTGTTGCCATGAAAACCAAAAATCAAGAAAGCTCTGTTTCTTGTATTACAGAAAACTCCACAACTTTACACATGAATTTTCTGCTTCATGCACAAATTTTCTACAGATTGTAGATTAATAACATTAAGAAAGTAAACAATAACATTATTGTACGCATTCTGTAGGGATCCCTGATTTCTGTTGTGTTTCATTCCATCTAGTTCATAGTAACAGAAGTTAAAGACAGTGAACTTCTTTTGTGCTTTTACCAACAACATTTACAACATTTGCCAACAACACATTTTCAAGCACTCAAAAAGGCAATAATGAAAAATATAGATTTACAAAGCATTCAAAAACATTTTTTAGTAATATGTTAAATAATTGTTCTTCTCCAGTGCTAACCCTCTTGATGGTACTATAGAAAGTAATCACATCATTTTACACACTGCATTTTTTTAATTAAGCTAATACATCTTTTTGTAAGCTAGTCTGTAAATCTTTTTACATGCTAACAGTTCTTCTGTATCCTGATGAGTATTTGTATTAATTTCCCTTGAATGCTGGTGATAAGGGCTATGCCAAAGATTAGGTAGCATTAAAGTATGCATAATTGTCTGCATGACTATGGATAAAACTGCTTACAGACCAGGGCAGAAAAATTTGATCCTGCATTATGAGTAATTAGAGTCAAAAAAACTGTGACTGGGCCTGCTCTGTTTTGCAGCACAGGAGCATGGGAATGTCTGAGGTATTTTTCTGAGGGACTTGGATGAAATTAGTAAAAATATTCCCATCTAAAGCATGTAAGATGTAAGTGAATAAACATTTTAAAGTAAGTTATGCACAGTGTATGTTTCAAATATGACTGAGGCACATAAATTGTATATTTTAAAATTCTTATTTCTTATAGGCAATTATTGAGACAAAGAAAATTTAAGTTTTAAATCATCAGTATTACGGAAAATGGAATCCTCATTCTCAAAGATATCTCACCTACTACCAAAGCCTGTAGACTACTTCTTTACTTCTCATGTGTAATGCTTCTGTATGTATATAGTTTACTCTGAAACATAAGAGGACTCCTTCTGTCTAAGATAAGTTTTCTCAGGAGTTAATAAATATTATAATGCATTGCAGCTTTTCTCATGATCTATCTCACAATGAAAAAAGTTGTTTCAATCAACTGAGTTCAAATAAATATTTTATCACGCCTCTAGTATCCAATACTACATCTAAAGTGACATTACACTTCCACAACTGAAGAACGAGTGACATTTAAAATCTAACAGCTTTATGGAATGAGGGAAATGAAAAAAAACATCACTGGAATAAGCAAATTAATGAGTTTTTTCAGATCATCAACTCAGTCACATTTTGCTTTATTCCAACTGCTATGTAGCAAACCCCATACATTTTCTTTCAATAAGCCTATCTTTTTATCTCAACAACTCCTAATGGTCCCCAAGGGGCCACAAAGATGATCAAAGGACTGGGCAGCCTGCCATAAGAGGAAAGGCTGAGAGAACTGTGTTGTTCAGCTTGGAGAAAAGAAGGCTTAGCAGAGACTTTGTCACCATATTCCAGTATTTAAAAGGTGGCTACAGAGCAGATGGAGACTTCTTTTTTATCAGGAGTCACATGGAAAAGACAAGGAGTAATGGGTACAAACTACTCTTGGAGAGATTCCAACTGGACACGAGAAAAATTTTTCACAGTGAGAACAATCAGCCATTGGAATAGTCTACCCATGGAAGCTGTATGTTCCCCAGTGTTGGACACTTCCAAGATTCAACTGAACAAGGTGCTGGGCCATCTCGTCTAGGCTGTGCTTTTGATGAGAAAGATTGGACCGAATGATGCTTGAGGTCCCTTCCAACCTGGTATTCTATTACTGTTCTACCATGATGATAATTGATGGTTTCGCTGGTAGTTTTCTATTCAAACGTATACAGAAAATGCTGCTTTCTCTCAGTCTCCATGAAACTTCATCAAACTCAAAGGTAATAAAGAATACCCTTACAATAATTAATGCTATACAATATCTATGTGGATTTTTTTCCCTTTCCCCCCCCATGGCCTATATTATACAATCACTTTATAAAGCAACCGATGAATAGTTGGAAGTCAAGCTTTATTTCACATCCACTGATCTGAGCTCAGATGAACTCTTTTCCTGAACTACCTATTACCTAAATTGAAGATTACATAAGGGTGAAAAAATTAGATTTTTATAAGTGTTTTCTTTCTAAATACAGTCTTGCTTTTGAAAGATTATTAATCCCCTCTATCATGAACATTGCACTAATTGCCCTTAGCTTACTTATAAAAGATACAACCCAGAAAAAAATGGCAATGAGTGTAAGAGGCCCTCTCTGCAAGAAAGACTATTATCCAAGTTTTCCTCTGTGTTGGACTTCAAGGAAGTATCTGTGACTCTAACTAGCTCTTTCTGATCTTTATTCATAGTCTAGGCTTCAAAACCCATACTGCATGAGCATAGTGGATTGCATTTCCCTGACAACACCTGCCACAAGGATTACAGAGTAACTCATAGTGACAGTTCAGTGATTTAACTTTTCCTGACTAAATACTGAGTACAAGTTCAGTTTATTAACGAGTGGAAGGATTTTTTTTTACTTTGCTTTGAAATGACTTTATATTTTATTTTAGAAAACAATCTTAGAGAGCATGTTCATTTTACATTTCCTCTTTTCAAGACTGTGAATCATCACATGAAAAGGAACGTAGAGTCTCTGTATAGGTGCTTATTTTGTTAAAGAGTCAAGGGGTTTATTAGAAAGAACAGTCCGGCATGTGTGAGTTGCAAATATTTTGGTATCTTTTTTTGTGTCTGGTAAGATGAATAAACTCGAAAGAATCTAGTTACAGTATTAACTTTCTCATAGAAATTTTTTTATAAATCTTAGCTAAATTGCATAACCGATCTTGGTTCTTTTGTTTGAAAATTAAACAAGCACAGTAGAGAAATAAAGTTCATCTGATATGGAGGTATTAACAAAAACTAAAATATATTTTCTCTATTTATATGCATTGGTAAATTATCTATATGCATAGATATCACAGCATCCACAATTATGAACTGTGAACAAAACTATTACCTGTATCTTCAAAGTTATCTAAGCTGTTTAAAACCATCTCAAAGAGGCTAAAATTTAGAATGACTAGAAAAACACATTTTCTGAAGTATAGCATTTTTAACTACTTCTAACTTTCAGAATATGATTTAAGGAAAATATATATAGCAAACTGGATCCTTGACAAACAAAACAAACCAACAAGTATATTATTCCTCATAAATAGTATTTTGATCCTGAATAGCATGTGATTTATTGGCCAAATTTTCTCTTGCCTATACCATAGCTACATGGAGATTTCAATGACAAATTTTTAATATTTTCATTACTTATATGCAGTAATAAAATTGGATATCTTCATTTTTCTGAAGACTAAATGGATCCAGCTACAGCATTTTATTCAAATAATAACACATTACCTGTCTAAGTTGTGTCACCTTAACTATGCTTTATGCCACTGTTATTCAATTACTATCATATTTCAGCTAACAACAAAATTTTCGGAGCATAAAAAGGAAATAGCGCTTTTGTAATCCCTATTTCTGATGAACAGCTTGTATAAACTAACAAATAACATTTAACTACTTATTTAGAGATTTTTCTTCCCTGTTCCCCAGAGTACAATCGGAGAACCTGACATGCATTAGAAAATATATACACTGATACAAACCAGAAAAAACTAGGCTTATTTAGGGAGAGAAAGTATAGACTAATAAAATGAGATGCTTTCATTTATACAAAGCCTGAAGAACAGGCCTGTTGAAGTTCAGTTAAACACATAAAGCATTAGACTTTTCCCACAGACATATTTGTTTTAATTTGAATGGCAAAAGTTTTTTTCTCTTTCTACAAACTCTTTTTGATCCCCCAAACCCTCTTCATTGTTACTAGAATTGTCCCTAATAACATTCTACCTGTAAAAACTATGAAAATTTTGCCATATTTTGGAAAGTGCTTATACCACAGATGTTTGAGAAAATGATTTAACATTTTTTCTGATCTATCATAAATGAGTGTGATAAATGTTGTAGTAAGACACGAATGCAAGATAAACTTTCTACAAAATAGACAAAAAAATGGTTAATCGGAGTTACATTCTCCAAACCTGTGAAATTAAATAGTCTGAAACAGTATTACTCAAACTTTCTTTAAAATTTTCACATCTCAAGAGATTGCCTCCACACTTGTTATCATCTTTTGCTCGTTTGTTAAATCTGACCTTACTTTAAATTTGATCTGGAACTCCACACAGATATTGCCTGGTGGGAAACAGTCCATAAGATTTATCTTTGCTTCTTAGTTAGATTCTGGGCAGACATTAGTATGACTGTGCTATACTAGCTTATTGAAATATTCTGCAATGAATAGTACTCATTAAAAAGAAGCTTGATTTTTATTTTTTTCTTTGCTCATTCCTGCAGCAATAATTTTCTATTATCCAATAAAAAGCTTAGTATTATCACAGCAAAAAAGCAGGTATAAGTGGCTTCAAGTTCAGGCAAAGTTATGCAAACCTATATATTACGTAATACTAAACAGTTACAGTTTGAATACAACCAACTTTAACTGTTGAGATCTATTGAATTTTGGAAAATTAGAGAGAAGTGAGACAAATCTTGAAGATATATTCTTCGTTGAATTCTAGAAATTTGGTCTTAGCTGATCTAGATTTTTTTTATTAATTTCTTTCAAACAGCCAAAAAAAGGCTGTTATATTTCAGAGGAAAGATTACTACACATGTAAGCTCCTCATGATACTTATGAAAGCTCAACAGCATAGAATAGTATAAGGAATTCCAGAAACTATCCTAACACTACATTTGAGAACGCATGCACGTACCAAAGCATCTTCATTTTTACATACATTAAACAGTTATGTAATATTTTGGTAGTGTGACATTTTAAAATAACTAACAATTGGCATTTAATTTGAGTGAAGTATCATGTTGGCAGTCTTTCACAACAATATCCCACTAATTGATTAATTAGGGTTAGAAGGACTGAAAATATCAAATAAATTTATAATCTGAGACAAATTAATTTTGTTGGCAGTTAAATATGACTTTAAAATTGAGGCTGACAAAGAAGGTCTAACAGCAGAAAAGTGGAAAAGTTCCATAAAATAATGCTAGAAAACTTTTTTTCCCCAGTTTAGAAACACTTGGGAGGAAAAAAAATCTAACTTAGACAATTATTTATCTAACCTTGGTTAACCCTTAGTTTCTTATCAATGAGGGGAAAAGGTTTTTTCAGATGACCTGACAAACAGAAAGTTTTAAACTAGTTTGAAATGCATGAATTTTTAAATTTGAGAGCTTCCAGAACATGTCCATCTAGAAACTCTCTTTCATATTAATATACCTCCTATTTGAAAGTGCAACTTCTGTGAATATTTGTAACTGTGTAATACAGGACCAAAAGTGCAGCGAATGGATGCAAAAAACTTAGGGATCCAGGATAAAAGCTGGATTATACCAACATAATATGTTTGTTCTTTGGATATAATTATTATTAAACCATTTTTAACACCACTCAACCTTCTGAACCTCAGTGAAAAGATAAATTATATTAGAAGTAATAAAAATAGTTGAGGCACCTTGTGGTGTATGAAGTCTTACTTTGCATCATTATTTTCCACTTCCAGAAAATGCATCTAGATCCAGGTAAGGAAAAACCAAAACCAAAAACCCAAAACCAAACCAAAACTAACAAACAAACAAAAACCCACAAACAAAACAAAAACCAAAAAACCCAAACCCCCCAAACCCCCAAACCCCTATTTTAACAATCTCTTTTGTATAAGGAAGTGCTGTACATTCCTTGAGACCCAAGTACAAAATGGTGCTGAATTCAGTAGAAAAAAAAGAATTACAGTTGTTTTAATATCCAATGATTAATTCCTTGTTTTGCTTTGCTTTTATGTGTGGCTTTTGCTTTCCCTGTTACGCTGTTTTTATCTCAATGTATGAATTTTCTAGTTTTTACTCTCCTGATTCTCATCTCCGTCCCACTGGTTGGGAAGTGAGCGAGCTGCTGAGCAGTACTTGGTTGCTGGCTTGGGTTAAACCATAACAGGGCTCAAAATCAATTCTTGGGAAAACTGTAGTGCCTAATGCACCTGTCTAAGACTTATTTCTTCTCCCACGCTAGTTCCTCCTGAGATCTATAAGCAAATACTTAGGATATCCATACAGAGAATCTTTATCAAAGGATTGACAGGCTTCATTAAAATAATTCTTTAAACCTTGATACGTGCCTAAAGTTTGCTGTTTTTTTAAGGACAGCAGTTCGTCTAATAAAAGATATGAAAAAATATGAAATCTGTCTACACAGATAAGCCAATTTGCAAATTCTTAAATATTAGCTTGTGCTTTCTGAGACATTTTAGGCTGAGAGCCCCTCATCTTAGTCACATAATTAGACAAATCAGGACTACAATTAGTATCGATGATATATAATCTTTCATATCATAGAAAAAGGGAAAAGGACACAATTCTTTGAATTTTATATAGTGACAAACAGAACAATTTACCACATCCTAATGGAAAAAATCTGTCGAAACTCAGAAAGCTTACAAAGCCCTTCTTAGAAAAGTGAATTTGGTGAACAGTGTACAAATTGAAAAAAATCCTTCTGGAAGTGCACAATGTGTCACAAAACTACAAAAAAAATGGCTGCATGTTATTGGGCACAAATTCTTATCACACTACATTTAATTTTACCTTTAATCTGAATTGGTAAAGAATTAGGACCTTAATCTTATCACTTAATTTTCTTACGATAACTTTGTTTATATCAAAGTCCTCAACTTGTCAAAGCAATTAAACATATATTCAACTATGCTGTTCAAACAGCTCTTAAGTTAGTGAAAGTTGTATTTATAAAAAAACCTTGAAGAAATCAAATATATTTATTTATATTACTTATATTTATTACCTAATAATCAGCAACGTTAAGAAACATTTATTTAAGTAATTTTTTTCAAAATAGAGTAGCTTTAGAGATGCTTCTTTAACAGATAGTCCTGTTTCTGTGTAATTGTAGCCTGCTGATGTATTTTGCAATTCATCCATATAAAATGCAGAACAGGTATGGAAAAAAGTCAACAGTATTCACCTCCTCCTGTTTCATCTATGTCAGAATTTTTTTTCAAATTAGACCAAAGCATTTTAGACATAAAAGAACCAAATTCTATTTGCTTTATTGCGGTGAATAATCCAATTTACTTCATCAGGGCTACTTAAGCATACAGTAATGCAACAGTTCTCACTCTATACTAACTGTTGAGATGTCTATTTAGAGTCTATACTTTGTTTTTTGTTTTTTTCACTCCCATCATTCTATTTAATTTTTTTGTTGGCTACATGTTCTATTACTAAATATTTCTATATTAAGAGACAATATTACAAATCATATATATAACCCATTTAAATTACAGATTTAAAAAGCAATATCCATGTCTCAGTTACAAGAATAAAGTGCTGGAAATGAAGCATCTGAAAAAATGCTATTAGAACCACACATTAAAACATGCAAACAAGACAGCAAGATTGAAGTGCAACAGTTGAATATTACTAATTTCTGGGATTTTTGGAGGATTATTTTAAAGAAAAGAAGTCAGGATATGACACACTGGAGAGACCAGTAGACTAATTTTATTTTTCTTTTTGTAGCTTGAGCCTGTGTTTCTAGAAGATTCTGAAAGGTCTGAAAATCCATTTTATCAAAAGCTTACATAGCTTAAACAATGTTATAAATTACATAAACCCAAAATTTTTTTTGATGGTGGGGTTATAACTCTCAGGCTTTCATTAGTTAATATATTAATTTATTTGCAGATGCATAACATTTACATTACTGCAATGTATGACAGTTAATTGTGACATAAAAATAAACCCAAAATTCCAACATACAACCAGTGCACCTCCCCCTCCTTAGTGTGCCTTCAACTGACCTTAAAGTGAGATTCAAATTTGCCTGTGAAAGCAAGACTTAATATTATTTGTATACAACTTTTATATTTGCTGTCTTGAAAGAATTTGATCATGCTATTCTAAGGCCAAAATGTTTAACACAACTTCTGCAGTACATTCTGTCCCAGGGCAGTACACTTTTCCTGAATAAGGTCTCAATCAAAAACTCAATTCCATTATCGAGAGTATTATCTAAAAAATCTTAGTTTTTAGGCTTGAAAATATGAACTGAAATCCAAACTGGAGATACCTTTGATTACCAACTTTCAGGAATACTAGAACTGTATAAAATTTAACCGACAGGGCTTCCGTTTTCAATATTCAGCCTTTACCTGTCCAGTGGACAACCTGTGTCTAGCAACAATTGGGTTAAAAAAAAGAAAAGAAAAAAGAAAAGACAAAGTTTTCATTCAGAAGCAGAACACTCAAATAGTGTTTAGGAAATGTATTATACCTAATTATATAGTCCCATAAATTAAGTAGATTTTTTTTTAACCACTGATTTCAACAAAAGCATCAACATATATCATTACTGGATGCCAACTCCGGAATTATTCAGCGTAAGAAAACATTTCATATTTATGTGGTTAATAGAAACAACTCTGCAAAGGCGTATGCTGGAGCAGAATATGAAGAGGTAGATCTTCAAGTAATTAGGAAAGTGAACACATTTTAAGTCTTGACCAAGGTATTTTCAGGGCTGGTACTCCCCTTTTAAAGTATGAGAAATGGAGTGAATATAGGAAAATAGGATTTATATTTTAAAGTAACATTTTAGAATATTTGTACCACTTTAGCTCAAACCTGAATTCCTTTTTTAGTAGCAACCTTTCCACCTGGTCATCAGGGAATGACATTCTGAAAGCAAGGTAGCCTAGGGAATGAAGAAAACTGTCTGGATATGAATTTGTTATAACCACATGGAAAAATTAGGCAAGGATTCTCTCCAGTTACCTGAAGTCAGCATTGAAAAACAACTAGCTGATGCAGACGGGTACATTTCCTTACCCTGCAGTAATGGAGAAAGATGAGGTACACTGTGCGCTACAGTGCACTACAGACTGCAAATGTGTCAATTTGACTATACTGTGTAAAAATGTGAGTGAACAGACAACGGGATGAAATGACGCAGATCCATCATAGGTGAATGGAATCAATTTTTTCTATCAATATTATGTTCCTTTCAAAAGCGAGGGGCTGCACTGGCAGAGGTCTCTGAGGATGAGCAGAAATGGTGTCTCCATGTCAACATGAGGCTCCTCCAGGAGAAACGGAATCACAGAATAGTTAGGGCTGGAAGGGACCTCTGGAGATCATCTAGTCCAACTCCCTTGCCAAAGCAGGGTCACCTAGAGCAAGTTACACAGGAACATGGCCATGTAGGCTTGGAATGTCTCCAGAGAGGGAGACTCCACAGCCTTTTTGGGCAGCCTATTCCAGTGCTCTGCCATCCTCAGTGTAAAGAATTTCTTCCCCATGTTGAGGTGGAACTTGTGTTTTAGTTTATGACCATTGCTCATCATCCTGTCTCTAGGTACCACCAAAAAGAATCTGGCATCATCTTCTTGACACCAGCCTTTGAGATATTCATATGCATTAATGAGATCGCCCCTCAGTCTTCTCTAGACTAAACAGTTCCCTCAGTTTCCCCTCATAAGAGAGATGCTCCTGACTCCTAATAATCTTTGTAGTCCTCTGCTGGACCCTCTCCAATAACTCCTTGTCTTTCCTGTTCTGAGGAGCCCAAAACTGGACACAGTATTCCAGATGTGGCCTCACTAGGGCTGAGTAGAAGGGGAGGATCACCTCCCTCAACCTGATGGCCACAAACAGGTTCAGAAGACATGCATCACAGAAGGTAAAGAAAAAGAGAAATACCACCTCGAAGCCAGGCATAGAGGCAAGGTGCCAGCCTGGAAGGTCATAGGGTCCAAGAGGCTAGGTGACTATAAGCCCATTTTTTGTTAAAACACTTTACTAGAATTTTCTCTATATAAAAGCAGATATATATTGATATGCGTATTGCTATGAGGATTTTTTTCCTTTTTTTTTTTCTTTAAAATAGTTTTGGTCTTTTTTGGGAACTTCTACAGGAAGAGATCCAACTTTACTGACCTCAAAGTTCTGGCAGAATCACCCCTTTTCAGAGTTTAAGAGGGGAAAATCATGCTGAATGCTGAGGCGAGGCATGCAGGCATATTATGCAGTCAGACATGGTCTTTCTACATTTTTTCTGAGCTAATGGGATGCAAGCTGATGCCCGTTCAGAAATCATGTCAGAGAAGTTCCCCATACATCATCACTGAAGTTGTCTTTCCCAAATTTCATCACTGTAACAAAGCTCTCCAGTTTTATGAGAGCTCGGACTTTCTACAAGACTCTAGGCATTCAGATCATGACTTCTACTAATCTGCTTTTTGTCTGCCTGACACACTTTGCCAGAATGCTGCAGATTGTTTCCTGTTGTGTATGCTGTTCACATTTGAGACCTCTACTTAATTTCACTGGGGACATACTGGGTGATTTTGCCAGCTGGATGATAACCACCATCCCATGCCGAATGCTGTAGGGCGCTGCAGAGGCTGGAAGTGACCTGGGGCCATATGTTGGCCCGTCAGGGGCTCCCTTGGACCCATCATGGCAGTGTCTGGCAGCCAGGACCAGGGCAGCCAGGAGGGTATGGGGGTAACCCTGAACAGGCTGAGACAAGGCTCGGATGTGGACCCATGGGTGGACAGGGCAGGGCTGTGGGGAACTGGAGACCAGCCCTGCTGTGGGGTCACTGGGACAGGGGCTGCTGACCCTGGGAGTCCTGGGCTGTGGGGAGGTGGGGGAGCCCCAGGGGTTGTGAGGGATGATCAGGGCTGGCAGTGCCCTTGGGGAGCTGAGAATTGCTCAGGCACATAAATAAAAATATTGCTGAATCAGGGCATTAGCAAGAGCATATTGATAGAAACAGTAAAAGAGATCATGCAGTGCCTTTCACTTTACTGAACCATTTAGTGAATGATTTAATTCCTGTTTGCATTTTTTACTCCCTCTATGTTAACTAATTCTGTTTATAAAATAATTAGTCAACTACTTAATTGAAACAGAAACAAAATTTAGTGTATTTCTAAGTTTGTAAATTATAATTAGGCTGCTTATTAAATTGCATTTGCACAAATTATACCTCTTCATGTATAAAAGGAAACATAGCTAAAGGATTTAGTGTTTTAAAACATCTGTGAGTGCATATGTCAGAGGCTGTGTGTGCCAGGTACATGATTATCTGTCAAGGTAAAAAGAACAAGTTCAAAAGATTTGTCTTTCAAAAGGTTTAAAAATAAGAAGATGGTTCAGAGATTTGCACCTTTGAAAAAGTCTGAACAGTTTTACCATGTCCCATGCTCTGAAGGCAGGCAGACACTTTGCTGTGTTTAAACTATTTTAATAAAGTAACACCCAAAGTTGAGGACTTTTGGATAAGAATTCACTGCAGCATATCTAGTTATTATTATTCCTGTACTATGTCGGACAATCTACATATAGGAGTTGGACTCAATAATCCTGATAGGTCCCTTCCAATTCATCATGTTCTATGATTCTATGAAATAGATACAATTGCAAAAGAAAAATTGTTAGCAATGATCCTTTGCAGGTTGGATTTTATGACTCAGTATTGGTCGTTTGAATTTTAATTGTGAATTCAAATGAACATTACACTAAAGGTTTTTTGGAAATCCTTGTGATTTCCTGAAACACTACATTTTGCATTCAATTTTACAGTTTGCAGACTTACAGCTGTCTTTTGACTACACATATAAGGAGACTTGCAATGCATTGTATTACTGAATACATTTTGTCATTGTGAGCTCGTAGTATTCTTGCTTCCAAAAAGAATATCCACAACCTCTTGCTGTAATATCAGAAGAATTCGGTAGCCATGCAAAGTTAAGATGTAGAAACGAGACTTGAGAATTGAGAATTAGAACTACACAAAGCCAAGGATTTCATGCAGCATATTCCTCAGGCTAACATAGCAATTTTTAGTTAAAATCATAAAGTTTTAGAAACATTTCTCATCTTATTCAGAGTATTTACTCTGAGTTGTGATGATAACTTACCCTCACAATTATAAAGCTGCACTTTATTTTAATTTTAATTTCCCTCGATTAATTTCACAGCTACTGAACACTACTCCATCTTTCCTGTTTAAAATATTACCTCTAATTTTGGATGACTTCTACTTGTCTCTTATCTATGTTGGTAAGTATAGAATCAGGTCAAAATTACTGGGAACAAGAAGGAAGGAGTAGTACCATTCTCAAGTTGCAGATGAGTGTATAGCTCATTGCTTTAAAATACGCATTTTGCACATTTGAGTCCTATAGAGATAGAGCCCTATAGCTTTATGCACATAAAGATACCCAACAAAATTATTTAATTCACATTAAAAACCAGTTCGTTTATCCCTGCTCTTTAGTCCTGAGCCAAAAAAAATATTTGAAGCATATCTGAAGGAAGCAGCCACCCTAAAGAAGGTTTCTCAGGGACTGCATATTTAAAAAACACATTATTCACAAATGCATACAACATTTTTTAAACTAATATTACACTCTGATACCAGTGCATTAATTAAATTGATTTGGAAGCTGCCTATAAGAATAATCTTAATTTAATAGTGATACACAGTTTTCTATCATTAAATCTTGTGACAATCACTATACCTTTGCTTGTAAGTCAGATAGTGTATTACACAGACCTTAGGGTGAAATAGTGTGTCTTTCACCTTTGTGTGACATAAAAACAAAACAAAAAAATCCCTTTTATAGGACAGTAATTGTCCAAACACCGCTAGTTGTCTCACAGTGTGCTTCTAAGTTAAAGCTCTAAATGGAAATCGCCAAACTGGGCATCAAATTAAACAAATCAAATTTACTAGGATTTTACAACCTCTTTGTAAAAGACTGAGAAAGTGTCAAAGGAGTGGGGTAATGGTGAAATGCAGAATTTAGTTCTGCACCCTTTTTCTTTTAACAAAACATCACAAGAATCATATCTCCTGATTTTTATAAAAGTCTAAGTAATTTTTTCCATTAGCACTTAGATACAACATCAACACTTTCAGAGGATTTCCATTTATGCAAAAACTTGACTGACTTTAACAACGATAGTGTCTTAAGATAAAATGAATCACAGTGGTTTTTTTCCAGCCTGAAATCTGAGTCACAAAATTATCTTAAAAACACAATCAGTCACAGCTGTTTTCAGTAATCACTTAAAAAAGGTTGGTGTTTTTTTTTAAAAAAAAAAAGAAAAGAAACCCCCTCACTTAGGTTAAGAGTTATTAAAATCAATAGCTGAAAAATATGTTTTGCAGCAATTTATATACTACCTATTATATTAGCCATAGAAAGTTTTCAAAGTAATAGATGATTTAGGTTTTTTCATGCAGATTTTGAATAAAAGAATTTCAGTTCAAAGTAATGTCATTTAAGATTTTAATATTTTTACATACTGAAGACAGAATAGTTTCTGTCTTCATCTAAATTTAGTTCTAGAGGTTGTGACATTACAGCAAATCTGGTTTAATCATACTGGTAGTTTTACATGTAAATTAATGCATGTACTCATACAGAATTACAGCATTAGAGAATCATTAACAAAACCAATGATGGGCATTCCCCCCAGAATATGGGATCCCTAATGAGCTATAATTTGGATTTTAAATGAGAATAAATTACCATGCCAACAGTTCTTTAAACACAGGTTGTTTTTTGAGCACATTTTCACTATGCAAAATGTAACTGGAAGTGAATTAATCATTTAACTTCAGCAAAAAAAATCAAATGCATTGAAATAAAACTTGTCTAACTGCCCTTTTAAATTTTAATTTATTAGGATTGTTCTCTTAGAATAACAATTGGTATTAAATCTCTCTTTACATTTACTTGAAGAAGAAGAAGAAAAGTTTTACTTGCCTACCAATAAATCAGATATCCCATTTACTTGAGAATTTTAGCATATCATGAAGATAGTTACATTCAAAAGTATACATCATGGACATATAGAAGTGGCACACAATAGCCAAAGGAAATACTAAGTACTGTAAAGTGGTAAAAGGAGCATCAAACATGATCTTTCAATTTTAATATGATATTAAAGGCAATTCAAGGAACGTGGCTATTTATTTTGTGCTTTGTTCATTTATTTTCTTGCTGTCGTCTGTCTTCATAGTAAATGCAATGAGACAAAATCTGGTTGAATTCTTGAAGCTGATTGATAAAGTACATGAAGTAGTTAAACATACATGAAGTACACTGAAAGTGAAAAATCACTGTTCATGCAATAGCCAATAGAATCTCCAGTAGAGCCCAGATCCTCATTAAGAACAGTTAATAATTTCACATGACTAAACAAAAACATAAAAGATTGTCTTTTTATCATGTGTTGGAAGAAATGCAATATTGCGGTAAGCAAAGAAATAGGTATTGCAGAAAAAGTCACCCCGAAGAAAAAGATTCAACAATAATTAACCATATTGCCTGAAAAATCTTCTATTTGTCTTCATGATGTGAAATAATAATTTATGCAAATTTTTTTAAATATTTCAAAAAATATTGAAGGCTGAAGAACATGAAACTGTTCTCATGGGATGAATGTCTGGAACTGTGGTATAACTTACAGGCTCTAGGGCAAAGTGTTTCTAGTCTTGGCCATCTACAGCTTTCATTATCCATTTAGAAGGGACACATGAAGACAGACACTAAGTATTTATTAACAATTCTGCACAAGACAACTAACTCCGCAGGTGTCTTGCACAGAAATGAATTGGGATACTTCATATCCTCAGAGTAGATATACCTTTTAATCCTTTCCCCTGCCCCCTTCCCTTCCCAGTTCCATTTGTTTAGTGGGCTTAGTCATACTCTGAAGTTGAAACAGGGTATATGTACATTAGTGCTGTAAATTTGCACTAGAATGTGCTTTTGAAGTGAAACTTCTAAACATCCCCACTTGTCATGCTTTTGATTTATGTCACAGAGTACTAGCAGACTACACAAACTGGATTTGTTCCAGATGAAAATAAATTATAAAATGTGGCCCAGGAGCCCAAAAATATTCTTCAATCACTTATGAACATTCAGTCCCAGGTGTGAAGTCCATGCCTTCCTCCCATCCCCACCCAAACACATACAGTCTCTATCAACTGTGTTTCAATATATAGATCTGCCTTTACTTGCTAACATACCATAGTCACAGTCACCCAAATATCTCGCTGGAAAGTGATCTTGGATCTAATGAGTCAGTCTTCCTTTTAATTTTTATTTCAGAAGTAAATATTTGGTACATTATGAATTTTAGAACTTCACAGCAACCACTGGAAAAAAGAGTTACCCTATTGTATAAACAGATAACCATGCTTAACTTGAGTAGCCTTGTGCAAGTCAGTGAAAACACTACATATATACAAGTATTCGTATAAATGTGCTAGATATAAAAGTATCTAAAGGAAGGAATACACATGGAAAAGACCCCAGCACCTATGGCTGTGATGACATAGGGTATTTCTATGTAAGGCTTCCCTTACAGAATTTTCTTCTTCATTTAGTTCGTCCTAATTGTAGGAAGACATTTTGGCTACTGATATTGAAACAATCTCTTTGAAAAGGTCAAAGAAAAACCCTTAAAAATATTTCTGCCAAATATTTTGAATTTGACTTGGAAGACAAGATATGTCACGGCAGGAAATGTTTTTGTTAAGGTACATTAGCATCCCAAATTCGTGGACATATGAAAACTTTTAAACAAAAAAAAGATAACTCCTTGCGTAATAGTTTTTCAATACTATTACTAAAATTTACTGCATATCTAGAAAGCTGACCGTACCTGTGACTACACTTCTACATATTCACTTTTTAAAAATTCCTGACATAACCATTGGCTGCCTACCATGTGATATAAGGTTCTAGCATTTTATGTCTCAAGTACACACCCTTAAAAGTCGTATTTACTTCTTTACTGGCCTACAGAAACCCTTTGTCATGTTTTACCTGGTTGATAACATCAGGAAACTTGGAAAATGTCAGTATATGATTCTTACTAGCACTCTTTGTGCTTGAGTTAGTGTTCATAAGTAATTTACAACACAGTGAGAAGCCAGTTCTGAAATCTGAAAGTGATGAAGTGACTAAGATGATTGTTTCCAATAGTAAAGGAGACTGACTTTTGTACTTCCTCCCTTATCTTGAATGCAGTATGAAATAAATCTATACTTCTTTCCTTTAAAATTAACTATCCAACACATTCTTAAGGTTTTTTTTTTAACCTTGGACAGATACCAAAGCACCAAACTTATTTGCTTCAGAACTGCATAAAATCCTGATGCACATATGCATAACTCTCATTTTTAAGTCTAGTTATTTACTCAGAGCATCTGAATGGTTAGTTTCCTTGAGAAAATCAACTTATACATAAGCTAATAAAATAACCTCTGAACATTCGGGTGCTGACTTGCAATGGCAAGAAAAAGTGATAGGAGATTTACACCTGTGTTTACACAGGTTTCTCATGTTAATTTCTGTGGCAGAGTATGCTTCTGATCATCAAGCATTCCAGTTAGCATCAAGCATTCCAGTTAGCATCAAATCCCAAGAGAAGACATGGTGTAGTTCTAATATGTTCTTTACAGTGCTGTTATCCACAAATTAGTAAAGAAATATTCAATACTATGGTCTAGTAGAACTTGTGTAAACCTCATTTTGTAGCCGCGTTGTTCGGGGGCCAACAAGAAGTCTGGCTGAGATTAAATGCATCATCATCACTGACCGGTAACAGTGCTGTCTGTGCCCTACAGGAGTTGTCTCCATATGACAGGTTGTCATCATACCAGGGTCTGAAACTGATGGTCTGAAAAATGCAGCAGTGGAAAGCAGTTACACCCCACAAATGCTGAGTGTTGTAATAAGATCAAATAGCAGTCCTTATACGCAGAAGAGGTTCAGAAGATGATGTGTCATTGAATGTGCTGTACAAAAAAAAAAAAAAATAAATGAAAAAATATATTAATATATATGAATAAAAGTACATTTATGAGATATGTGATATGCATTTTTATGCTATTACAAGAGATATCTTCATCTTAGTTCAATTTCTGTGTAATTCTGAAGGAAAATTCACCAGATATAACTTCTTTTAGAAGTGGACTAAGAAGAATCTTGGAGAAGGAAAGTATAACAAAGGAAATTTGGAAGATACTGTATTGCAATGAAACTAGAACAAAAGACACAGATGTGAACATTTAAAGGCATACCTCTTGGGACAACCTGTATGAAAATTTAAATATGTTGATATAAAAAGTATAAAAGACTTCAATGTGCAGATGCTGGTCGGGTAACTAAGCATTAACTACAAGCTCTTAACCAAATTGTTGCTGATTTCTGAATGTGCTCCTAAAGCTCCTGGAAATCTTTATAGAAACATGTAAATGATTTATTACCCACTGATTTTTCTGTGCATGACTTTTCATTTCTCTGGCTGTAACTTCTAGTTCTAAGAATGTATTCTCTTTGATTTCTGAAGACTCTCTTTCTGGAATAATATCAGATGAGTCTTAAATGAGTTCTTCAAATCAAGACTTCATCTTCCCTAAAATATTTAAGCTTCTTTATGGGGACAAAGTTTGACCTTTTAAGCACTCTTCTGTTTCTTAATGCTGGGAATTTGGCTGCAGATAATAATCTTCAACATTCCTTTTTCATTTTGAGCCTTTTGTGATTGTATCTACAAGAGATTTGATTTGTGGCCATATAACATATTGTACTACTTAAATCTGTCATTTCATGTCCACAGTGCACTCGATTTCTTTGATTATCAAGACAGAGATGCCTGAAACATTTCTGGTTTTATAAAGCTCAGAGAGTTTCATTTTCCATTGAAGTAAACCTTTATGTAGAAGTCTTGAAAACTTATGAGCAGATGTATTTTCTTCAAAAGAAATTAAGAGTTTGGCAGGACTATCACTGTAAAATTTCTGCTCTAATGTAATAATCTGTAACTGATCTAACCACATGACAAGTTTTAGCCAAACTAAAATTACTTCCATTTTCGTTTATTTCAATTTCTACATTTATATCTACTTTTAGTGAAAAATACTTATGGGTAAGTATTTATCTATGATATTCATTTACATTTATTTTCCTGGTAATTAATTTTTTAAACCAATCATCTTCCTTATCATGTGTTTGTCTCTTCCTTAATTTTACAGAATTTTCTCTAACTTATAAAGTGCCAAAAAATGAAAATGCGACCACGCAGCTTTACAAAACTTCCTCTCTTCAGAAGAATAGCAAGAAATGGGAAATTATGTCAATGAAACTGTTCTTTGCTTTTGACTAAAAGAGACATTAAAAGTTTTGAGAAAGATTCTTGTTCCATAATTGTTTGAACTGCTAATCATGCACTATTTATCTAGTTAACCTATAGATAAGAAATGTCCATAATTAAAAAAATATAAAGAACTTTTTCAGATTAATGATTTGATGACTATT
Source organism: Lepidothrix coronata (assembly GCF_001604755.1). Classification (NCBI taxonomy): domain Eukaryota; kingdom Metazoa; phylum Chordata; class Aves; order Passeriformes; family Pipridae; genus Lepidothrix; species Lepidothrix coronata. The sequence goes on from NW_016690289.1 coordinate 228,856, forward strand.
CCTGACTTATTTCAATGCAGATAAACATAAGCACGCTAACGCAAATACCAAGGGGAAAACAATATCTCTGCTCTGAATCTCACCAGAGAAAATTTCTCAGCTACGGTTATATTCTTCAAAAATGCATAGGTTTGAATGATCACAAAACAGCTGTTGTTGCTGCAGGGCTGAAAAATAATTTCACTGCAATTATGCAAAAATAGACTATAGGAAAAAGGAAGCATTACAATTCTCTTGAGAACTACATATTGGAAACAAGTTGAAAATAATAAAGCATAAATTCTCCGGAATAGGCAAGTGCACTAAGTGCAAGTCCAATGCACAGGAAAGAACCTGCCCAGTGCAATAAAGTATGTGTCATTATTTTCTTTTTTTTTTGTTCATAAATGACCACATCTTCAAAAGAAGAAATTTTAAAATGGTTCTGTATATCTGACACTATCTTCTTGAGTGGCAGAATAACTAAAGTTTATCTGACAAAAGGAGAGATTATGTCATCTCATTAGCTGTACATCAGTTTTGCTTCTCTATGATTAGCAACTCAACACTTACTGTTTGTTCTTGCTATATGATTACATCACATAATTTACCGTATCCACTATTTAAACTAAGGCAAAAATGGGATTAGATAATAAAAACTGAATTCTGAGCTCAGAAATTCCTCCTTTACCAGGCAATCCAACTTTGTTGATGTTTTCACGTACCATATTTTTGTTTCTTAGTACAAACAAACCTGCAAGAAATTGAGCTGAATTGTAAAATAGTCTGTATGTAAATACTGTGGTGCACAGAAATGAACAGGACTTGTTATTGATCAATTCCTGTTCCTTCCAATTAGGATAGTGCTTTCAAATAAAATCAAGCTACATATTCTCTGCTTAACAAAGCAGTGAGATGTTGGGCTGTCTTACAAATTAAGTGACATAAAACCTTACTAGCTTCTATCTGTCTGTGGTGTTTTAGTGCTCCCTTTCATTGCTGCAATACCATACTTAATTAAAATTTTCACATTACTTAAAGTAATGAAACAAACGCAAAGTATCAGTCATTTTTTCAAGAAAGAATAATGTAACTTCTAAAAATGGAGACTTGCAGTAAACACAGGCTTTAAAGTTATTTTACACATTAAAAAAAAAAAAAGCCAGCTTGAGGAGTGCCCCTGGCAATATAAAAGACATCAGACAAAAAGAAAATTACATGGAAAAGCCTGAGTCACCACACTTTATGTTCTTCTTGTAGAGGGCTAACTGCTCAGAATAATTAAGCCAACCATTTATTTCAGTTGTTTCTTTACTCTCTTGTAGCTAAGGCAAACAAACTTGAGTGAACATATTGCCATATCTACTTCTTTCTTTCGTGTATTTCAGGTCTTTATTCTCTCTGTCCTTTTTGTTTCCACTAAGATATGTCTCCACAAAATAGCAATCTCTTTGTTCAACTTTCTACTCATTTTTGTGTACTTAGAGAGGTTTTCCTTTGATCTGTTAATTTGCTAAACCCAGAATTGTTATATACTAATTTAAAACAAAACAAAACAAAACAAATGAGTATTTTATAGCTTTCTGGTTGTTATAAGAAGTTTTTGGTTTGATTTGGTGAATATTTTCCCTATTAGTCAAAGCTTACTTGATTACTTATATGTTTTCATAAGCTTTACAAATAATATTGAGCTTGCCCTGGAAAAAAATATACAGTCACTTGCACGTTATGTGCTGCCAGACACAGATTCTGAATATTTTACTCCAGCAATTTTATTTAGGTTCTTTCTTATATGAGAACTACCTCTTCACTAGGAAATAAATTAATAATACCTAAAATATTCCATATGAATAGAGGAAGTCAAACAGGGGTTTTTTTGTATCCTGAACTTGATGTTTAGTAAGTAATTAGTCTCATTGAGGTGTGGTAAAACCAACTAACCAACCAACTAAAACCCAACAAAACACAAAACCCCCCATTATTTTTGAAGATGTGATGTCAATTCTCTTTCCAAGGCAGATATTTCTTAAGATAATTACTACAGGATTTAACACTGCTACGATAGTTTTCACCCTAAGCCTTCCTGGAGACCAGTTTGTAACCAGGAAGGAACTAGGAAGGTGACCAAAGAAGTATTCCATGCTATTCCTCTACGTAACCTGGGGTACAAATAAGGCAGAGATAAGAGAGCTCGCACTCTTCCTTTCCGGCGAAGTTCGAGAACGGTGGGTCCCTGTCTCGGTCTTGCATATCTGGAGGTGAGGCCTACAGTGACTGCTGCTGTCTGCCACGAGTGAGGGGACAGTGCTGGGCTGTGTCCAGCCGTCCTGCTTCTCTCAAGGGAAGTGGTGAGATTCTGACAGTTCTTTAGTTTGCTGGTTACCAGGATTTTAGATTGTGCATACCCGTTTTGCTTCTGTCCTTTTTCGTCCTTTTTTGTCCTTTTTCCCTTCTCCCTTCCCCTCTTCCCTTTTAGGAAGCTATTTGGGGTTTCTGGGGTTATATGTACAGTATTCTCACTGTATATATCTGTTTTATATGTAAAATATATATATATTTTGCTATAGCTTTGACTGTACGGGTTTTTTTTTTCTTCCCTCTCTGGGAAGCAGACTTTCGCTGAGCACTGGAGATTTTGCCAGGGAGCCAGCTCAAACTTGCTCAACTGCATAGATTGACTACAGTCTAATGACAATGGCACTAATTAGGTTTCTTCTAAACTTTTATTCATTTATCATTAAACCTAATATAATTAAAAGCTCTATTCTTACTGGAATGACTTTCTCTCTGAAAATAAATGCTGGTACTTCTACTTCTGGTGTGAGCAGAGTTTTGAAAGGTCTTTTTACCTACCTGCTTTAATTCTGAAAAAAAATGGGCATTACATCTTTGGAGATGCAGGAAAGAGGCAGTATAAATGCTATAGAAACTCTTCAACAGAAAGATAAAAAAGCCAGGCAGAAGTAAATTGTGGAGAATTTTTCACTTTTCCTTCTCAAAAAGAAAAGTGACAATCACACGTAAATGGGAAGGATGATTTTTGAATCTGAATATTTTTGAAAATAAAGGAAAAAAAAGCTAAATATGATTACTTAAAATATAAAATGCACCAAATCAGTATCAGATCCTCTGTAGTCAGAATATGTTTTCATAAACAACTAGAAAAATACCTAAAAATTCGGAAATTTTTGGACATTCAAATTAAAACAATGTGGAAGCATGAATAAAAGCTGTCTCCTGACCCACTGTCTAAGATACAGGGAAATAGAAAGGCAGATTGCTCTAAGTAGAAATTTGAAACCTTTCTCTCATTCTGTAGAGAGTTCTAAAGCAACTGGCCTTATGAAACTCATTCTTTCAGTATTCTAGCTCAAAAATAATTTGGGGTGGAACTAATGTAAAATTTGTAGTTGAACATAGAGATATAATTTTCTTAACTTATTTTATATTGTTAAAATTGAAGTTAGAATATTTTTAAAACTGCTCATTTGATCAGAAATCTAGATACTGAGACAAAAAAATTCATTTTTTGCTTTTTATGAATTACTTTTTTTCCCCCTGACATTTTGTACTTTTGGAGTAATGAAAAGCATCATAATGATTTTAAAAGTTACACTTATTGCTAATATTCAAATATGGAATACTGTGTTAGACATACAGAATCTGTAGCTTTAGAAAAAAATATTACTTCTACCTACACTCTTGTCTCAAGATGACACATGATGCACGATTAATTACAGAACAGCAGAACAGCTAGCTATCTAAAAGGCTAAGAATATTACCTTAGAGAAATGTTCTCAGTTTGTTTTGGTACTCCTTTGCGTTTTTGAGAACAACGATTAATTGGCTTCTAAAGCTTCTCTTCAAGATACATTTTGACAAAAAGATACATCCTTGCCTAAACAGATGCCCTGAGAACATGAACTGTACATTTCTGGTTTTCTTTATTGTGTTTAGAGGAAATTGGATGTCACCTTTTCGTTATTGTAAAAATAATTTGTGTGCTCCTAGTTCACAGATTTCCTGTCTTGGTTCACTTGTCCTCAATTTCATGTCATGTCTGCAATAATGAACCTATATGCAGCGTACAAATCAGTCTCTCACATATGTTTTCATAGGCTTCAGTTCTGTCATGGAATCCTAATCCTCTTCAGTTCTTCACAGCAGACTGCCTTTTCCATATCATGTACCTTGTAGTTCATTACAGTTTGTGGGCTATTCAGTAAGGGGTTACATTGTCTGCTGAAATGAATCATAATACACACTATTACCTATATTCTCTTTGTTTCCCTATTGTCTCAGCACTCTTGGTCAAAGAAGAATTTAATTTTTTTAAAATTTATTTTAAAATTCAGTTATTCATATCATTGGATCTTTTTTCAACAGTAGATCTGAATACATTTTCCTTGTCTTATGAAACTATTTTAAAGAATAATACTTTATTTCATTCTGCATTCTTATCACCATCTCTCTCTCTCTTCCTCCTTTAATCATTTGGTAACTTTAATCTATGTCAATGTTCAAGAACTCAAAAGCGATGTGTAGCTTTTATGTACCCCAAGCCATGTCCAAATTAAGTGGAAACATGAAACAGGCCCATTTTCAGAAAGTAATGATCAAATACACTTTGAAGGTAAGGCTTCTTAAAAAAAAATAAATAAACTAAGAGTCCAAATAATAACAAAATCTTAATCACTAGTTATCTTTGAAAATTTTATCTGATTACATGATTATACAGCATATATTGATTGAAGTAATGCAATCATATGTAGAAAAGCATTTTAATTTATATATATTGATGTTTAAGATGTATTTTCAAAACTGCACTTGGGACTTTAATAAAAAGATATTTAAGAGAACTGTAAAGTTAATACTTTTTTAAATCAGAATCATCAAACCCAATTGCATTTGTTTACCCTATGAACAAAAGTTTAATTCCTTAAAAACATTGTTGGACATTTAATATACTATTCACTTTTAAAGAGTTCACTTCTTTCTCATCTTGGACAACAATAGCTATCTATACCAATGATTTTAAGACAATGCAATAAAACCCAATTTTATGCAAATTTTCTTTCCCAAATAAGTAGTTTAAGAAAAAAATGGAAACCTATTATGTCATAAGTTCCGTTACACACATGAGAGATTGATAACAGACCAGAATATGTTATTTTCTGATCATGTTTTAGAATCAAATAGGGTTTTTCATTATTAATTGGATTCCATTACCTTTTTTCTTCCATGCTATCTAATAAGAGGAGGACCAAGCGAACACAATTTATTTTATAGTAGTCTATCACATGTAAGAACTGTATCAGAGCAGAAGAAATACCTTTGTAAGTATTTTCAAGGCAAGCTGTTCTACATATATATATCCCCGGCTAAAGAAGAAGAAATTGCTTATGCATATTTTGACTCCTTTACTGATATCAAACTGTAATAGTCAATATTTTACTTTATGGATTTTGAAGATTGTTTTATTGCATATTCACCTGTTAGTAATTGCACTTTTGATACCAATTTTGAGTCATTTTTGTTTAGAGTTTTCTTCAATATCCTTGTTTTGGTTTGAGAATGGGTTGACAATGTGGAAACTAACCGGGTAGTTCATCTCAATTAGTTCCACGAATTACTTTCCAAATCTTTACATTCATTATTCTACACTTTATCCCTGAGCCCCAGACAACAGTTATTATTAAAAACCCAATATATGCCCCTTCTTTGGAGAGCCCAATTACTGAAGCTAATGCTGTATTTATTAAGATTGCACTCCTATATATATCTCCTGAGCCCTGGTTGTTCGAAATGCGTCTGTTCACTTGACAAACAACAAGAATTGGTTGTGTTTGGTGGGTGGCTGTACTTCTTCTGCACAGATGTTTCCATCTGTGTTTTTTTCCACTCTTTTCTACTCCCACAATACAATGGCTGCTGACCCCTTACTCCTTAAGACAATACTTCTTCATTTAAATGGGAATTCCAGCATCTCAACTGAGCTGACATTGCATCTGAGCAGTCTTTGTTGTCATCAATACATGTTGTTGAGGGACCTTCTGAAGAGTTACCACTTCCTGACTCTACAAGCAGTCCTAAGAGACTTAAGCAGCAGTGTGAAAGGCCCACTCATATGCCCATGATTCTTTGGGATATCCACCCCTCAGGCATCCTAATCCTAAAATTCTTGGAATTTCTGAGTCTGTCACAATGCACATGTATTTCCACGGATTATTATCAAGACTAATTTGTTCATGCATGACTGTCATACACCTGTTCATTCTAGTGCTGACAACAGGCACGCTTCCCATTTGATTTAAGAGTGATAGGATGCATTGGGCACTGTTGTCTGTGAGGGCTTCATGTTTAGAATCAAGTGTGCTGGGCAACCATACCCAAACTATCGATTTGTGGGTGTTCTTCTCCTCCTCACCAGTGGAGGTGGGACACCATTCTTACAGGGAGTTGTGGGGGAATGCAAAGATTATGAATCCTGAAAAGAACAACTTTAGAAGCGGGTCCATCACAGGGGCAGCTCTCCAGGCTCGAGTGGAGTGGAAAAATACGGACGATTCACACTTTTATTATATGGTTTTTCCCTGGACTATGTAATTCCTCTATCCACACACACCCCCCCACGTGGTGCCATGTCATCTCCTCTCCCCAAACCGGTCTCCGCCTCTTATTGATTGTCTCATCTGCTTCTCCTCAATCCCTGGCTTTTTATTGGATTTTGGTCCTCCTGTATCCCCCCATTGGTTAGCAGAGCCCTCAAGCCACTCCTTTTCCCCCAGATCTCAGCCCAATCACATTCCTCCTTTTAAGCCCTCCCCCAGAGACCTTAAAAGCCTGTGGGAGTTTCAAATAAACTACTTTTCACCCTGGAATCCAGAGAAGAGACTTGGTGGCTCTTTCTTCCTACTGAAGGGAGACTGCACCACTGAGATCCTCTCTGAGAAACTGCGAGCGAGGAGTTGCTACCGTCAGCTCTGTTAGGGAGTCACTAAGCTATTGGTGCTCATATTTCCTTAATCTCCATAATCTCCAGTTCACGTCCAACTTTTTTTTGGTAGCTTTGTCTGCTTTCCATTACCTCTCAATTTGTTCACGTAACTGCTAGGTGTTGCATGCTAATTTGTCAGTCAAGTATTCATGTCACTTGATATTGCTCTTGAATACCTCATGATCCACTTCTAAAGTGTTTCCTTGATCAGGTCATCTTTTTGGAAATCTTTAGTTCCTTTTTTTTTGAATTGCATTGTAGTGTCCTTTGAATTTTTTGTGTCCTTTGTTGGGTTGCATTGTACATTGGTCTCCCTTTGTTGTCTGGTAAGGCTTTGGTCATTTGACAGATCACTTGAAAGAGCTCTTCTACTGTCAGTCCACAGGCTGGGCACTTTAAAGACCATCTCCTAAGCATTGGTGCTTTTCTCACTGATTTCCTTCATGATTAACCAATTGACAGTCTGCACATGGGTCAAAGCTGAGGCCATACATCATTTCTACTACTCTTTCTCTCAGTAAGCACATCTCACATCACAGTAAGTTCTCTGTGATCTCGTCTTCATGGGTTGGGAGCCCTTGTTCCCAACATTGGTCTATCCCACAGGTTTTCCTCACATTAAGTTAGTCCCTATATGGCAGCATCCCTGCTAGTGCTAGAAACTGCTGCTTTTCACCCTCAGTTATACCTATCCCTGTGGGTCTGCCATTGTAGCAATTCAGCTGTCACTTCTTCCTTCGTTCTTTGTTTGAATGAAGTGGTTTGTAACATGGTGCAGCTGCCTGGGCTCTGCAGCAACCACCAGATTGTCCAGTCCTGCTCTGCCAGCTATAGAGCTGGGGCAGTTCCTTATGTGGACCTATCTGGCCAAGTTCTCCTCTTACCCTTCTCTAATGACCACAATGGTGGCTTTTTCTTTCTGCAGAGTGAGCAACCCCTCCTCATCCTTGGAGGAGAAAGGAAACCACGTCCCCACCCCTGTGCTCCAGGTCCAAATACGGAGCATTTGCTACAATGACCTCATATATTGGGATTGCAGCACATTTCACTCAGCAGTGCAGCAGTTGCATTTTTCCAGCATTTTTCAGCTCCACTGCTGAACTCTCTGCACTTTTCTGCACTTAGGCCAATATGAAGAAAAAGTAGGATAAAAGTCTTACAATTTACCTAAATGAAAAAGTATATAGGAGCTTTGCAATAGTCTTCACCTCTTACTAACAGTTGCAGAAACATTTCTTTATGAAAGTGACACTCATGGATTTCTTTTTTATTTCATTAAAATACCTTTGTTTGGAAATGTGGATTACTGAAGCAGTGGTCCTTACTGTAGAAAACCTACTGGTTAATTAAATGTTTTTAAATCTCTGGATGACACTAGTATCACAGTCGTGCTCAACATAAACATACATATTTTAAGAATTATTATAATAATTAGTGTTGGACATGCATTCTTTCATAGACAGTCCCGAATCACTCTTTTCTGAGACATACAATAGGTACATTGTGGGTTTTTTTCAATGATAAAGCATGTCAACTTTGTCAAAGGAAACTTGCAGAAGACTATCTTAAGGCAGATTCCTCTGGAGTGTTGCTTTGCCCTTTCTCAGCTAGTAGTTGTATAAACCGCTTTGGAAGAAAATGCCTCTGAGTAGAAACATAATACATTATCAGCTCAAATAATTACAACAAAAATGCTAACTCGCTGTTTTCACAACATGGATAATAGGCTTGCTTAAGGGCATGGAATACAAAATCAGTTTTGCATGTCTTCTTGTATTTCAGAATCATTAAAATGTGCTACAGCCTGAGTACAGAAATAAATGCTTCTGTTGCAGGGTGACAACTGGCACACTGGGAATTCAGCTGTTTCAAAGGGTGGCAGAGCTATCAGCCAGAGAGTAATGTGGGCAATTTTCTTAGTTTCTATCTCTGTTGAAATATTTCGGTTTTAAATTCAGGAGGCAGAAGATGACAGTCCAGTATTGAAATTTAGAGGTTCAGAGTAATGAAACAGGAAAGATATATGCTATCGTTGGTTAAATTTATGTTGAACTTTAGCATATGAAATCAAGAGGTTTCCATTTTAAAGCATCGTAAGAATATTATCGAACAGAATGAATACTATTTAAGTTGTATTTCACATACCAGAAATTCTTCTATACTATTAGTTTCCAAACAAATTATTCACAGGGTTTGTATTGGTTTTGACTGGGGTATAGTTATCTTTGTTCATAGTAGCTGGTATGGGGCTACATTTTGAATTTGTGATGAAACCAGTGTTGGTAATGCAAGGATGTTTTTGTTGTAGCTGGGCAGTGCTGACACAGCCTCAAGGCTTTTTCCGCTCCTCATCCCACCCCACCAGTGAGGAGGCTAGGAGTACACATGAAGTTGGGAGGGAACACAGCCAAGACAGCTGATCCCAACTGACCAAGGGGACATGCCATACTTATCATATGGCAAGGGGACATGGCATCATACTTATCACAGAGGAAGGAGGAAGGGAAGGAAGTTCAGAGCTATGGCTTTTGTCTTCCTAAGTCACGGTTATGAGTGTTGAAGCCCTGCTTTCCAGAGGATGGCTGAACACGTACCTGCCCATGGGAGGTGGTGACTGAATTCCATGTTTTGCTTTGCTTGCATGAGCTGCTCTTGCTTTCCATATTAAACTGTCTTTATCTCAGCCCAAGAGTTTTCTCACTTTTACCCTTCTGATTTTCTCCCCTGTCCCAGTGAGGGAGAGTGAATAAGTGGTTGTATGGGGCTTAGTTGCTGGCTGGGGTTAGATCACAAAAAGGTTAGATTTTATATCCATAATTAGTAAACCCATGTTCAAAGAACATCTGTACATTGTACTGAAAAGGTCTAATTTTATTAAATAATTGCAGTAATGTTTTGTACAGAAAGAAATCTGATCTCAATTTTTTTGAAATTGTTTGTAACTGTGTCTATTCTACAAGAAATTTAGCAGCTGTTGAATATGTTGAATCTGGTTGTTTGTAAATATTCAGAAATATTTACAGAAACAACTCCAAAATGCCAAATGCGTACACATACTTATAAATATTGATGCATGTATATCTTTATGCATATAGCTGTCTGCATCATCTATGAGGAAAGGTATTTACAGTATTTTTTCAGTTTCCTGTTCTAATGAAGTTTGCCAAAATGTTCCCATACTATTGCTGACTAAGCATTAATTAGCATACACTGATGGTTTCAGGCAGAGATTGCTAAAATACTCCAGTTTCAGTTTAGTTTTCTCTCAATAGATATACTCCTGCTTCTCTGCCTAAAAGAAACACTCATACTCCCTGACCTGTTCTCTTTTCTCCAAGCTGAGGATAATTCTTCTGCTCTGTTATAGCAGCTCTCCAGCTCATTCCTCTGCTCCTTTAGTTTCTTGGGAAAATAAGGCAAAACCATTCTTTCCTTTCTTCAGTTCTCTCTTCTTTCTTAGTATATTAAACAGAGTACATTAGATAAATAAAATATACAAAGGTGTATGCAACCAGAATATGATTAAGGGTGTTGTGCCATCATGGGCCTCTACTGAAATCAAGTAACAGGGGAAAGTGTAATGTAGTAACCCAGAGAAGAAAACTAATGTCCTCTTTGTTCAAGGATCCTGTGTTTTGAACTGCTCTCCCAAATACCAGTGCTTGTCATGGGGCAGGATGTTATGCAGACTGCCTTCAGCAGAGTGCAACTCCATACATTGCAGCTAAGCTTGTTTACTTCAGTACCTGCATGTAAGCAATACACAAGTATCCAGAATCATCATCTGTTTGTAAGCTCTTTTTGACCTGACATACATAGGCTTTTTTTCATCGGAGTGCAAATGTTTCACCTTATGCAAATTGTCTTAGTCCTATTTACTTAAATAGCCTAATGACTGTAAACCAGCTGAGGATCTGATCCAAAGCAATTAGCTCAAATTTTTCTTTACTTGTTACATATTGATTTGAATAATTTAGTGATAGAAGGCGGCGTAGCAGCTTTAAAAGGAAAGTGTGTAGATTTAAGGTGGTGAGAGTGTGCGGGTGGTGAGACACTGGAACAGGCTGCTCAGAAAAGTTGTGGATGCCCCATTCCTGGAAGTGTTCAAGGCCAGGCTGCATGGGACTTGAAGCAACCTGGCCTAGTGGAATGCGTCCCTGTCCGTAAGAGAGGAATTGGAACTATCTTTATGGTCCCTTCCAACTCAAACCATTCTATCATTCCATGATTCTGTGAAAGTAGACGCACTCAAAAAGTCCTATAAACTTCTGAAAATTCCTTTACTGAGTGAGACTTGCCACTGGAAAAATTATGCCCGCTCGGGAAACCGGATGGCATTGCACTTTTTATGATGTACGTAGGTTGTCTTCTTCCTTCTTGGTACTTTAATATAAAACTTCCTCTAGCCTATCCAGGGATATTCGCTTGTCTAGATTACAAAAGGAAAGACTGGAGACAAACATAACACTAGTTCCCTGTGAACTCACTGTAGTATTAAATCTTTTGGAAAATGATTTAGTTACAAGTATGGTTAATTTAACGTAACGTCGTGGATAAGGTATGTTGCAGTGAAGAGTTAGACAGATTTGTGTCTGTGCTGTATCTGTGACTATAAAAGATCAAACCTGGGAAATTCAGCAGTTTGGGATTTCTCAGGGTACATTTCACACGGGCCTGTCAGGACCAATAGAAAGTGCTTGCATGAACTGAAGAAAGCTTGATCGCTGTGATTTCACTGCTGTAATTGGAACCTTGGAAATCTGTAGTCTTCTGTGTATTTGGACTGATAATTGCAGCGTAGCTACAACGAAATTGTAGCTGCACTGTAGTACAGATACAATGAAAGTGCAAACAACCTTAAGGTAGATAAGGATAAATACTTGTACAAGTGTCAAATTCTAGGAAAGCAACTACATTTTCCAGTAGCTGATATTAAAACAAGGCTGATTAAAACTTAAAATAAAATTGTGAGAACTGCTTGCCAAGATCCTAAGGACTAAAAATTCCTGCCAGAGAGCCCAAAAGGCCAACATAGAAATCACAGGAGGAGTAGGTAAGGCCGCAGCAAAAAAACATGTTTCCCATCGCTGCATATATTTCAGGAAGGGTTGGGAAGACTCCCATGGCAGAAACCTGTATCTAACACCTGACACAATAAATGGCTTTTCATCTTTCCTTGTCTACCAACAAGTGGATTGGCAAGTCTCATATAATTTGCCATACCTCAACTTCTAATCTCTTCCACACTGTGTTATGCCCTCAGTGCTTATAACCATAGATATGTATTTCATTTGGATAATTAGTCACTTGATTAATGCCCTGTCTATAAAGAGATATTCTTACTTATTATTTGTTACAGATATGGATCATTTGTTTTCTTACTCTTGTGATGGGACTTTCATAAGTAAGGTTGTTTGATGCAAATACAACCTGTTTCATAGCATAAGTATGATATTCTTCAGACTGATCTCTTTAACAGTGGCAATTAGATGCCAGTATTTGAAACTACAATTTTTAATGTTATGGAGAAAGATTACACTTCCTTTTTATAACAACAAAAATGTATACACAAATCCTCTGTCATTTGCATTTTTTGCTTCTTATTTATCTGATATTTTATTCTGTTAGGCTCTGTGACATGTGAAAAGGAGAGATTTACTCAAATTCTTTGTTTGATTAATCTGTCAGTGTCCCAGGAAAGCTGGGACCATTGTACCCGACCAGGCTGTCAGTGTCCTGTTACGAGGACCCTTCGCTGAGCAGTTCACTGGATTGGAGGGTGGTTTGACTGACTTGTTCAGGGTCACGTGCCATTGCTGGTCACTGACAGCATCCTTGAAGGACTTATATTAACATTTTACAGAATAAAACTCTTTATTAATAAAATTGTGACAGGTTAAGGTTTGAGAATTGATGGCGATAGTATCTGACTGCAAAAATATATTCAGAGCTCTAAACCCCAATAAAAGCTAGTTCGAGATAATCGTTCATCTCTCAGAGAACACAGTTCTTTACCCAATAGGTAAGTGCCTATTGAGGATCTGAGAAGACAGGTTCAGCTCATGGTCTGATACAAGAAGTTACACTGGAGTCTTCCCCAACTTCTCCCTATTCCTAATTCACTTTTATGCTATTTACTTTTAGGTGGAGCTTGTGTGACTTTAATCATACATCTTACTCAGTGAGGGGTGGTCGTACCTTGGGGCAGGTATCTCAAGATATTACCTGAGGTAACCTTGGGATGGGGACATGCATCCGTCCAAGGAGAGTGATTTTGTCATAGTTGTTGATTCAACAGCAGGATATGTTCCTTTATCTCCCTTGGTTTTCAACTGCTGTATGCCTTAGAAAGTACCACAGAATACATTCCTTTGAGAGGGTTTCCACAGAGCCTAACCACTGTGTCTCCACTTTTCTCCACCCTCTGTTTAGATGCCCTTTGATTGCATTTTGTGTGGGAGGTTGGATATGCTCTATGCAGGGAGTAGTAAACATATTTTTCCCTATAACTTCTGTACCATTATCTTTTTACCCCCAGTGATCTTCCCACACTCTGATTAGATTTTAACTTTAAATAAAATAAGTAATAGTATTTTAGAAACAGATTATTTTAAGTGTTATAGGAAACACCTATACACTCACTGAATTTCTGGACAGAAAGAAGAAGCCAATGAAGGGGAAGGCAGGACAGCAGAAGATGTCTCAGTAGTTTTGCCTAAAGGAGCTGAGGAAAAAAAACTCCAAAGTAATTTAATTGGAGATGAGATAAGAAAAGAATTTAATTAAATAACAAGATGCTCGCCTCCCCCGTGTACAGTTGTTATAATTTATAATACTGTCTGTCCAATCCCAGATGTTTCCACCCTGTGGCTTTTGCCCTGATCCACCCCCATCCCACCCCCTGGAAGTTGGGGCTGGGGGTTTTTCGGGACCACCTCTTCATCATCTTCATTTTCTTCTGGGTACAGGGGGCACATATTCACCCAGTTCTTGACTATACACTTGCAGTTCAGGCCAAGGTACAAGTGTTCTCTAAACAAAATGGGCCTACTTCGACAAGAGACTAAATATTTTCTAATGGAATTCAGGGGATATTGATATGGGGTGCACGGAATGGGATAATAAGGGTTGAGGAATGTGTAAACCACTGTGCTAAAGAGTAAAGGAATAAGGGCTGCTGCTTCTAAAATCTACTTCTACTATATAACTACTTATAAAGCTTATAAAAATTAGAAAAATCAAAAAACTGGATGACCTAAAGGCATCAGTAGTGTTTTTACATGACTTGTTAATCATGATCCATATGACATTATTGCATCTGTGGTTGTATGTAGAACATTAAATTGAAATTTACACATAAAACAGTATTAAAGAGTGCCTGTAGTAAGAGAATGGATACATTTGCCCTTACATGACAAAAAAACTCTGGAGAAAAACTTTTCCTTGCTATTTAAAACAAGTAGCATTTTTTTTCCCAGTGGAATTACATTGTGGGCTTCTGATTAGGTAGAGCCAATTATCCATGATGTTCTTTATACTGAAAACTAAATAGCATATTTTGTGTTTCTATTGATTACTTTAAGAAAATTTAGAATTCAAAAAGACTAAAGCATTAGTAAAATGCTTTATTGGTAGTTAAAGAAGAAAAACTATGAAGTACAGAGAAAAAAAAAGAAGAGAAAAACTTTATATCTAATTTGAATAATTTTGAGTGAAATATTATTTATGAAAAGTAAAACTTCAAAAACAAAATGACTGTACTACTCAGAAACACGCAACCTAGTGAGACTTTCCAGTCATGAGAAAGCTTAGTCCAATTCCTGTGTTTGCTTATCAGTAGCTACAATGAACTTTACCTAGAACATTCCTTTTCCTATTTTTCTTTTTTTCCTCACAATTTAATTTTTTCTCTGCCTACTGAAAAAGTGAACAGTGAAGTACTAGGATATTAATACATTGCAATTTGAAATTTGGAATTTGAAATTTGGAGACGTTCTTTTGTGCTTTGTTTGACTTAATAAGAATATGACAGAAAACAACTCCTGGGAAAAAAAGATAGACAAATATACACCTTTAAGGGTCAGCTCAAGTAACTCCAGTACCTACAAACACTTTATGCTGGAGTATAATACTGATACACTTTCTGAAACAACATAGACTTTTAAAAGCTTCCTTAAGTCATGCTTTCAAAAGTCAAATTGTGTGTTCTTCCCTTTCATGGGCTCAATGTGCCAATAGTTGTGTGACAGAGAAATGTTAGTTGGCCTGACATAGTCACACCTACATCCCTTAGTATATCCAATATCTTTGGGGAAAATAAATGCCTGATTTATTGTCCTCAGGGACAGAAGAATGCTTTATGGCAAGGGGATACTGAGAAGTAGCAGAGATTGTACTTTCCTTCTCTCCATATGGAACATAGTTTCAGTAATCAAAGTGGGTAAGAAATTTTAATGTACTGTAAAGTATTTTAGACCTGAGAATAAAAAGAGGGCAGGGGAAACTGAGAGAATCTTAAGGTGTTATTTAATCTATTCTGTCCCAAGAGAGAATTAGGCATTGCTCATCACTTCTGTCATATACTCACCATCTGTTGTAAAGGGCTTTAATGACAGAGAAATCCACAGCCTTCCCTGGCAATCTATTACATTTCTTACTCTCCTTAGTGATAGAAAAAATTCTCTAGTGTCTAACCTGACATCTTGGCTGCAATTTACATCCATTTTTTTCTTGTTCTATACATCACAAAAAATGAAAAAAAAAAAAGAAAAAACTCTACCCCATTTTGCTTGGCAAAAATTTACTAAAAAAGTGATCAGTTCAATTTTCCCTTTCTCCTTTAAAAGTCTCTCCACATCTGTCCCCATCATTCTGAACTTTGTCACTAAATAATACGATATTACTCCAGGAGAAACTTTACTGATGTTGAATACAGTAGAAGGATGATGTTATACATAATGCAGCCTATCCTCCTATTCATGCAATAAAATATGAGGTGTACTACTTTTTAAACATTATAGTGGTTTTGATTCATGCTTAGCTTATGATCACTTCAAAACCCTTAGAAAACTTTCTACAGAACTCCTACGTAGTTGTTAATTTACTTTGTGGTCTGAGTGCAGTTTAACATTCCTACATTCATATTGTGACTCTCTCTTAAATGAAATAAGGGAGTTTGGTTATTTGTTTTCTTTAATATTTATCTCTGATTATTTTTTTTTTTAAGATTATGGATTTCTAACCTTCTATTTCAGCCCATATGAACTGTCTAAAAGTTTGACATCATTTGAATTTAGTCCTGAACTCTATATTCTATTGGCCAGATTATTTAAGAAATCATCTATTACGAGACTAAGAATGAATCCATAAATCCTTCAGTTTTTCTGAACCTCCAGCAAACCTTTCAATTTGTTTTGCCAAGGAACTCTGTATGTGCACCATAGTAATTCTGAAGATGTTGTTTGCTTAAATGGCTTATGAACTTATTACCTAAATATCAAAAGTAGAGCTCAAGACAAGACTGGACATCCTTTACTTCTCTTTGACATACAAGGCCAGTTAAAATGCTAAAAATAAATTAAACTTTTCTGTCAAAAAATATTCCTGACAGAGCAATTTGCCAATCCATTGCATTATAACCATAACTCCCTTCTCCTAATCTTTTTTTTTTACTTCAGTTTTAAAATTTTAATCTAATTTGGAAAGTGAAATTTGAAAATATTTCAATCACTAGTAAGTTTTTCTGATTATCATGAAATTTTCATAGGTAGGTTAGTGAGGCACAGAGAGTGTGTGTTAGTGTACACACAGGTACATGTATTGGTATTCTTTCATGAAAGAATTTCTGTAATTGTTTTCTATGTTCTTACAATGTAAATTCATACATTCAGTGTAAAGTAAAAGCTACCCATCCAACTTTTACTATATCTTGTAATCCGAAGGAAATATGATCCTATATTTTGGTTGTTTCTTTTCACAGTCAGATTTCTTTGATAGAAACCTCGAGCAAGAATTACAACATTCTTTGACTATCATTGTATTTGTTCCTTGACTTTTATGCCATTCTTAGTATAGTATACTCTAAGTCATAGTTCATGCTGTCTCTGATATTTCCCAGTAAGAGTTTTTCACCATTTTAGGGGGTAACACCACAATAATAGCAAGGGAACAGCCAGTTCTCTAAGAAAGTAGTCAGTGTTTCCTTATGAGGCAAGAAATATAAAAATTTTTGAATAGTTTTAACACAGGTCTAGGGCAGCAGAACATAAAAAAAATTTTGCAAATTAGAGTTTACAAGAAAGAAGTTTGGTAAGTTTTGAATATTGCTAATGAAAAGCAAATTATGCATGAATCTTCTCTTCTCTCATTCTTGAGATTCTAATAATACATTAAATGAATTATTAGGAGAAAAGAATGGAAGATGTGCCATTCATTAACATTTTAAATGAAAATGCAGTGAATGCGGTGTTGCTAGTCCGTTAACGGACAAACAATTTTTACATTTATAAATTAATATGTTTGACAGGAAAAATAAAAATAATAAACTCTCTGAACATAGTGGATTTGAAAAAAAGAGAGAGAGCAAAAGTAAGATTTTTATTTTATTGCATTTTCTAGTGGCAGGTTCATAATTTCAGTGAAAAATGTGTCTTTATTGTTGTTTTATTCTTTTGTTTTGCTTTGTTTTTTAAATTATTCCATAGTATTTCTTCTGTAGCACCTAATATGTAAAAAAAAAAAAAAATAAAAGCAAAATAAAAGCCTTTAATGCAACTTGTTTTACTGAAACACATACCCAAATTAGAACAGAATAGACCTACCAACAGAAAAAACAACACTTGTGTAAGATAAATTAAATGCCAGGCTACTTTTCCATGGAGAAAAAATAGAGACAGTATCTCTTACATTCATACAAGAATGGCCCAGACTCTTGGGTTGAAACAGTAGTCCTTGAAGTGTATATAGCAAAATTTATTCCTTTCCAACAACTCAAAGACTTGACTTTGAACATGCTCTCCACATCAGATGGGCCAACACACTTTGAACTCAAGTCTGACTCTAACTTCAGGATCCCAAAGGACTGCTTTTATGTCCCTGCCTGCCCCAGTCTACAGTGGGGAAGCTGTTCCAATTTTCACGTTTGGTGGCTTACAAGGAAGCAACATCTTCCCCTTCAAATTCCTGACCTCAAGTGAAAGAAAACAGTAGAAGTATTTCTGATTGTGGAGATGCTGTAAATAAAAAACTATAAATAATTCATATTTAGTACTTTGAAATTCTTTGCCTAAGAAGTTTGTTTAAGATGAAAGAGAATAGTTTTTATAAGTGTGTCAACATCATTATAACTTTTGAATCACCATTTAGCATCTCTGCTTTAGGAAGCGAGGGAAAAATTTGGTTTTCTCAATCTGTAACTCTCTGCACGGGTATTTTTAATGTATGTGATAAGTTCAAAAATGAGCTAATAAAGTAAAATTGTATTTGAGTATTTTTTTGGGGAATAGTTAACTAATGGGAAAAAGCTACAGCTCAAGCTTTTGCCATTGAAATATTTTAATAATGTGGTTTATAACCAACATTTTGCAAAATGCCACTTGGACAACTACTTCAGTTTGTCCTCCATTTCAGTTGTTTCACATTTTGATGTGTTGGAGCTTTGAGAAAAATGGAATTATCACTCATCTCCTCCTTTGTCCGTGTTTTAAAAGTAAAATTAGACAAACAAATTTATGAACATCAGTTATCAAAGAATCAATTCTGTAACTTAGAATGAAAGACACCATTAATTTGTAATGCAAAGCAACATGAAAACTTGATGGTAAAATGGATAAGTTAGTTTGATTATTTTATGCACAAAAGATTTATTAAAAGCTTAGTTTTATTGTATTTGAGAAAATACTTTATATTAAATCATTGCACAGATCTACTTCGAAAACATGAGAGCTCTCTCAGGTTTTGATTGTTTATTTAATACAATGACAGTTCTAGGCAAATATAGAAACTGTATGAAACTTAAATAATAGGTATCAAATATATCAAAGAAAACATAATCAAATTTATCACTCTCCAGTGTTCTTTCTGAAAATCTGGGGTGAAAATGCTCTTCAGATTTTTGACAACAATTTATTTTACATTTAGAAGCTATTCAAAAGGTATTGTGAATTGTATCTAGTAGAGAAAATTTCATGAAGGAGCCTACAATGGCAATTTATAAATGGATTTCAATTATGTAGCAATAAATCTAGGAATTACAGCTTCATCAGAAACTCAGAATGAGAAGTTTTCTGAAATAAAATGAGAGCATGTCATTTTTTGTAATTTAAGTGCCTTCATGTTCACAAAAAAATAATAGTAATTTTTTAAAAAAACCCAAACACAAAACTAATTGGATTAAAGGATTTAAATGGCTGGAGACATGAGGTGTAACAATAATCAGTCTACAGAGGGGCTTCATTATTTTCCTGTGACATTGTAGCAAGTAAGACTAGAGTAAATTGAGATTTACTAGAAGATTCAATGATTGAAAATACTGCCCCATGGCAGGGTTTTCCTAGAAGTTAGTTTTGTTTTCATGAATGTAAATCTGTCTACATTAAGTCTCCTGCCTCCTAAGAAGTCTTTTGCACTTTCAGTTATTTTTCTTCCTTTAAGTAAGGACCATCCTACATTTTTCTTTTTTGTCCCATTCTATCCTTTCACCATTTCAGGTCTTCCTAAATCTACAGTGCAGTTATAAAATATTCAATGTTGTTTTCAAGCAAATAATCACAAACTCCTGATTAAATCCATCATTAAAAAAATAGTTTTAAAAGAGTGAGTTCTTATGGTGTTTAGTATTTCTATATGAGTTTTATAGACGGCAAGGTAGCAGCTCTTTGGTTACACTTTCAAGCCTGTTGGTGCACTCAGGACCCTGACAGTTCTAAAAGAGACTTGCTTCAGTACAAAGTGCAGAATATCCCACAAGTATTTTATCTATCCATTTTTAAATCAAATTTATTTGGCTCAGTACTTTTCTAAAAAATTCATATTTTGCAACGTAGTAGTGGTGCTTGTTATTTTTTTATAATATCCTGTTATTGTGTTCCAAGACAGAGAACAAAACCTTTCAGAATATCCTGTCGTGGGACACATTGCATATGACATTTCACTTGCTCCAGAAACCGGAGTGTTTAATCTGTTCACCTGTCACCTATGGTCTTTCAGTTTCACCTTGTTAGATTCTACCAGACCTCCAAACTTTAATTGTTGTTGCTTCCTGGAAATGAAATTGTGCAGTTTTATTGGCAGGAAAGCAAGGTTAAGAGTTACACAAGAGAGACAGGGATGTTTGAATACTGGAATTTTAAACGCTTACTACAGAAAGTGTTCTCATTGCCTCAGCTGTCACAGTTAGTTCACGAAAGAGAAGGACACACTCAAGCACACATAAAAACAATATAGTAAGCAGACAACAGTCTGATCTGTCTAGTTAGAAAAATCTAATAAAAGGATTCACCAATAGGCTATTCACAATAGCCTTGATTAAAATGAGTGATCCAGGCCAGCCCCTTCAAATGAAATTATGGCTTCTCTTCCATTACTAGTCAAGTAATTTAAAAAACATAGCGGGCAAGGTTCAAATTCCTCCTCTGCCAAAGGTAATTTGAGCTTTTAGGTCTCTACTGTCCAGAAAATTCATCAAAATATTGAGTTTTGGGATATTTTTCACTGAGGCTTCCTATCTTACACACTTAAGTTACTTTGCTTTTATTAGAGAAATTTAATTATTTTATCTAGGTAGAGAAAGAATAATTTCTGAACGTCAAGTCAAACTTGCAAGAGGAGAGTCAAATTCTTGCTAGTGAACATGCAAATCTTCTAACAGATGCACACCAGTGTTAAAAAATGGTTCTAATATTTAACTATCTTCCTAGACACAGGCAAAGGCAATGCTAAACAGACCTAAAATATATCTGATTCTTACAGAGGTGCAAATGAAGAAATGAGAGCTTGAGTACATGTGTGCTTAGAAGTAAGATAATCAACTAATGAACAAGATGTTTGTACTTCAAAGGATGAATGAGAACACCTAATTACTCTGATAGTGACATGCAGACTTCGAAAAGTCCCAAAACATCTCTCAAAGGAGACACAGTATGAACTGGTATGACTTGAACATATATCACAGCTACTAACAGTAGGTGAGTTCTGTGCTTAGCATATGGTTAGAGTTAATCATCAATACTTTCTTGGCAGACATTATAGAAAATCATTTGCAGTGGGAAGAGGTGATAATGTAGTAGATTAAGAGCAGAATTGTAGTTTGAATGCCTGGATTGAAGTTTCCAGACTGTTCACTTCACTGCATCATTGCCTGATGAGCGTTAAACAAGAGTTATGTTTCCTACTGCTTTACTACTCAAAAACAAACACCAAAGCTTTAAGATTAAACTCAGCATCAAGACAACCTTTGTGCTGGCAAAAAGGTAAGTAGCTCTAGTTCTTCAAAAATACAGGAACAGTGGAAGTTTCTGAATCCTGTTTGCCAATAGCAGACCAGGAGTCGCTGGAGCTATAACACTATATGAAGCATCAAAACCAGACAGTGGCAAGAACAGAGATTAAGAGTAACCAAAATAGATAAAAAGATTTTATTTTAAAGCTGTAGTTGTCTAAATTCCAACTTCATGCTCTTGGAAATGATCATGTTTTTGATGGGTATCTTTCCCATCGGTTTATTTAGGTAACATATCATTCTCCTGCTCTCTCTTTTTAGACTTGTTTCAGGGCTTCCATGCCACTGGGGTGTGCTTTATTTTCAACCATGACATTTCTGAGTTTTCTTTAAAAGTAAATAGAAATACAAGACAATTTCACTGTGATTTTGACAGTGCCATTTACAAAGATAAGATCGGTTCCATATCTATCTTTTCAAGGAATTAACAAAATAGTTTGCCTTTTTCTTTTCATAATAATGTTGGCAGTCTGTGATGAGAAAGCTACCTCTGATATCTTCACCATTTTTTCAAATATTTTGAGACATAAATGATAGAACACTCTTTGCATTTTTGATTCACATTGTACTACACTTCATATGACTATGTTGGAAGTGTGTTTTCGTGCTACCTCTTTATTATGATTTAGGTAATTCTGCAACACTATTTTATCTTACTCATAACCTATTGTTTCACCAATCACCAGCAATTAATTAATATAATTAGTTAGATGGCTGACAGTAATGTACTACTCTTTTGCATATGCCTGTCAAGAAAAAAAAAGGATAGTTTTTCTTTGCAAAACCAAAGAAGCTTCCAATAACATGCTTAATTTACTGATTACGTCTGACATGAAAGCACCAGTTATAAACTCATCAGTCACTTTCACTCATAGATACTAAGTCAAGGGATCAAAATAAAGAAAAATAAAAAGAAAAGGAAAGGGGTAGAAAGTAGAAAAAAACCCCAGGTCACTAAAAACCAGATTTGACATAACCCTTAACATAAAAGGCTTCTGAAGCCATGCACTATAGATACAAAATATGCATTTCCTGCTTTTTCCTGTTTTGCATTGCATTCATAAAGCATTTCCTTAATGTTTATGGAGTACAGACTTCAAACATGTCCATTCCTTTCTGTGAAACAATATACTTTTTCAGCACTTCTAACACCTATCACCTCATAAAAAAATTCTTGGTTTATGTTAAATGGAGAAGCTCTTACTCTTTGACTGCTTTGTAACTCTTCATCACATTAACCAATGCAATCTGAACATTCTTGGCCATCACAAAGTTGATTCTGTCTTGAAGCTACTTTAGAATTGAGTATTAACAATATGCACATCCTGGATACAGAATTTGTCATTAGGCCA
This sequence comes from Lepidothrix coronata, assembly GCF_001604755.1. NCBI lineage: Eukaryota > Metazoa > Chordata > Aves > Passeriformes > Pipridae > Lepidothrix > Lepidothrix coronata. The sequence goes on from NW_016690289.1 coordinate 251,681, forward strand.
AAATCTCTGGTGAGGAAAATAAACTGCTTAAATTCTGGACAAGGCATTCCAGGCTGTTGCTTGCTTAGGGTGATCTTTTTTCCTGTTTTACCATTAATTCAAATTTTTATTTTTCCTTAGAAATGCAGATGAAGATTCACTTGTTCAGTTAAGCACCTTTGCTCAAAAAGGAACAGTAAGAAATTTGTTTCTCTTTGAAAAATCCAACATCCCTATTACCTCTCCCATGCATACACATTCAGACCTGGTTTTCTGCTTGTCTTGGTAAACAGTAAGTGTTAAGAGAAATCTGTTGGTCTCACAGAACTTTCAGCTATAGACTTCAAAAAATTAGATAGGTTGAACTGAGGATTGATGCCAGAGAATCAGTCACACTAGGTCTCATTTTCTGTACGAACCAACTCAGGCTAACTGATACACAGGATTTTTTGAGTATAATTCTTCTCTCCTTTTCTAAATATTGGAATTACAAAAGACTTTGGAATATCCTCGGTTCCTAAGGATTACAGAAGATATAAAATAGGTAAGAGTTCCTATCATGGGTACTTGCCTTCCCTAGTGTGTTTAATAACAGTATAATGAGCTGTGGCTGAGGAGACAATAGATACAATCCTTTGGGTATAATAAGCCAGGTCCAACAGGGCAAGAAAAGCAAATGAATGTCGTGAGCCTAGACTCTGGCCATGGATCAAAAAATGGCAAAAGAGTGATGCCTTAACATTTTGGAAACATATACTGTGATATTATCATGGACTGATTTGATTGGCAGCTTGTGTTGGCATCTGCATATAAAAGCTCTCAGTAGTAAAAATTGGTGGTACGTCATTACTTGGCCATCCAACACCATGTAGAAGCAAATTTCCTGAGGTGGAGCAACTGCACATTGGTGCCAAGCCGCTGCCCAGAGTCTGACACTCAGACTGGCTGCAGGAAGTGTTACAGTTTCCTTAGACTGAACAAAGTCAAGTCATTGGAGAGATGTATAGAGCAGTTCTCAGTTACTGCAGATGCATTTGTGGGGGAGTGTAAAGACCTCCTGATAGAGGTGGTCATTTGGACCATTTAAAAAGTTCAGCTTAACAGTGTCATGGTGGCCTGATGTTCCTGTTTCTCTTTAGTTAGTTTTACTATCTTTGTTTGGAAAAAAGAAAAAAAAAAAAAAAAAAAAAAAAAAAAAAGGAAAAAATATTAAAGTATTTTCTAAACTCCTTAGATGCTCCCCTTAAAAGGAACCTTTCACGACAGAGCTGGTGTCTTCTAACATTGGGAAAAATAACTACTGTTATTCCTGAGTTGCAAGTTTGCTGTTTCAAGGCTTCTTTTTTAAGATAGGCTACCTTTTCAGTACCCTGATATTTTTGCTCATCCTCCTTTCCATTCTTTTCAGTGAGTCATAAATATTTATGATTTCTGACTCCCAAGGAAGATACAGACAAAATCCCTAGTATCTAAAAATGGATTTCAATGGACATTACATGTTCATGATTCTTGCTATTGACTCTATTGGGAACTGTATTGTTATTAACACTTGAAAACATATATCAACAAACAGCTAAATCATCTCTGTGCATTCTATTTTTAACTAAGTCTACAAGAACAGTAATTCAGGCATCAACAAAAGTCAGGGGAAGCAAAATTTCCCTTCTAGACATTTTGCAGGTCGTTTTTGCAATATTAAAAAATATTTCCATTTAAATTCTCTCTTATTAAGACTGAAAAATCAGCTCTGGTATAGTTTCTTTAGACACTTCCTCCCTCCCCCTCTCTTAACTGGAATAAAATAAACAGTAAAATTCACTTGAGAAAATCAGAACTGCATCATAAACCCTGGCTGTGTTGGAAGGAATAGAACTTCTTACTGTACTTGTGCTCTAAGTCAGCACATCACAAAAGATGTTTTTACATCATAAAATTTGTCCCTGAAAGGCCCTATGGCAAAAATTTGTGGAGAACTGTTTTTCTAGGGTAGAAAGTTTCATTTTTAATGAGATTACCAAATGTGTCTCCCTGGATTTGAGAATTCATTTACCTCAAAGGAAGATATGTAGGGGAAACAAAACAAACAAAAAAAAGTATTTCAGATTAAATTAGGTAAATTACTAAAAGTAAGGGCAACTCATTATTTTTCTAGGAATAGAAAGCAATAGCTTTCTATAATCTTGATCATCTCCCACATGGTAAGAAAAACGTGCCAGTAGGTTAGCAACTGAATAGTGAAATAGGTATAATTGTACTATGCTTCTTTGCAAGGATAGCCCAGTTTTGCCATAGGGTTTTAACTCAAAACTCTAGTTACCTCATGTTTTATAACTGCCTTCACATACTTTACAGGAAGAAAGCCTGCTCAATCATTTCTGAAATCATCTTAGTTGGGCACATAGTGTGTGATTCTTGGGGTTGCCCTGTGCAGGGCCAGGAGCTGAAGTCAAGACCCTTGTGGGTCCCTTCCAGTGCAGGATATTCTATGATTCTGTGATTATTGACATCGCTGGTGAGTTTCTAAACCTGTTCAAAAATCTTTTGGCAAAAAAAGTTTTGGCTTGAAGTGGTTTAATTATTCTTCCCAACCATTCCATATGTATGATCACATTTGACATCCTTCTGCCTATTGTCTGCTATTTTAGCTGTAGCTGGCTCCTTAATGGGGAAGAGGAAAAAATTAATAAACCAAATGGCTATATGGGAAATATTACATATATAGAAGCATATACATATATATATATAGTATATATATTACATATATACTATATGAAGTCCAAAAACACCACAGTAAAACTGAAGGCATAAGTTATGATTATTGAAATCATGGCATTTTTTCCTCAGAAAGAAAAATATTTTGTGCTATTTTATAATTGCAATATGAGCTTATATTCTTAAGTGTAGCATCCATTCCAGAGTGCATAGGTATCAAAACTACCTTTGGAGCAATGTATCAAACTACCTCCTCAAAGATGTCTTTTATCCAATATGAACTTCACACTTTTTTTTCCTGTCACTTCTTAGCTCTTACATGGCTAATACAGGTTAGAATATTGTATTGGCTCTTTGTATTGGCTCTTAACAGAGTTTTGCAGTGGTACTAAAATAATACTATTATTATCTTCCACAAGTTTCTCAGATTTTTGTTTTGCAAAACAAAAGATCTAAAATATAATGAAGACCATCATCCTAACAACACATACTCTAATAACTGGTAGCTGGGCTGGGGAAAACACCTAAGCACAAGGCAACTGGAAAGACAGATCTATAACAACAAGACAATTCAGGATCTACTGTTTTAGAAAGGATGGGTTTAGGAAACAGGCACAGATTTTCATATTTTGGGCCAAGCCTGGAACCCATTACTTTCACCATACACTAATTTTTCGTTCAATTAAAACATAACTGAAAAAAATATACAATTTCAAGGCCAGTCCACACTGATCACACTTATATTAGTACAAATACCTTATTGGTGCCTTGGAGTACCAGTAAATCCCTACATGGTACTTTCTGCTGAAAACCAAATCAGCATTTCTGTCCAAGAGTATCAGGTTAGGCTGCTGCATGGCGGATTAAGAGATCTTATTAAACGTGGCCAGTATTGGAATCTGAAAGTCTTTCAGAAGATGCTGGACACTGTTCAGTAGGCTAATAAAAGATAAATAGCAAGGGACAACCCAAAGATTCTATACCATTGAAAGCAATAGATTTAGAAATTGCTCATGCTGTATTAATGGTGTTTGTTGAACATAAGATACGGAAATCAAACCTTTTGATTCATGGATTCAGTGGTTGCCAGCAAAAGGCAGATGTTTCCACTTATCTCCGTTCATAACTAGTCAAATAAAAAATGTCTGTTTTTTTCACTTCCTCAGAAGCATTATATATCCACCATGGTTAGAAGCAGGGCATCCAAAAACATGGGATGACTGATATTAGGCAATTCAGCAAATCCTATAAATCATGGTAGTAGTAAGTTTTGTCTCTTAGGTTTCAGAACCAGACCAAGACTTTGAAGATGTTTCCCTGACATCAGGGAGGTCACCCTGGATTATATGAGCTCACCTCATATTTACTTGTCATTTCAGGAACTTAAGATGCTGGCAGCTTCTTTGTCCTCCACATCTTAGGTTTTATTTTTGCTTGGAATTTTTTTTTATTATTCTCCCCTGCATCACCTGAAAACTCCTCATTTTAGTATATGTTTGTCGCCACTAACAAGCTTGATTTATTGTTCTATTGTACTTTGATCTGCTGAGTATCTAAAATTATTTTTTAGGTAGGATTGAAGTCCCAATTTTATCCTGAAAAATGCCTTATTAAAGGGCAATGACAACAGCTTTATCAGCAAGAGGAGAAATGGTTAATGGTAATAAAAAATGAGGTTTTTAACCTCACCAAAGCTGAATGGAAAACAAAGAATGTAAAAAAACACTTTGCAGTATCACATGGGGGAAATTTGTTTTGAACATGAAAAGACAGAGCAAGTCCTGAACTTGTAAGCAGTGCCATATGGATTCCAAGAGATGGATTTTTTTACTAGTGGATTTAACAGAAAACTCAGGATAACTAGATGGATGTAAACAGGTGAAGGTTGAGTGAAATAGCAGCTGTCTTCAGGTCTCCTGTCTTACAGCAAAACAAAAAGAAGACATAATGGCTGCAGTTAAAACATCTGAGCGTTAAATTTCAAGCAGAGTCTAAGAGTGCTTTGTGGAGCAGGCATTCAGCAAGGCATATCAGACCTGCAGAAAGCAGGGCCTGGGGAATGGAAAATTTAACAAATTAGTTTAGAAAAATTACTTTCCATTGTACAGAGAGGATTTCTTGAGCTGCTGGATGTGACATCAGTCATCTAAAAATGAAACAGGTTTGGAATGGCACTCCATTTATAAAAGCCCCAAATATTTGGAAAGTTCCTTAGAGAAAGGAGTGGGATAGAGAGACTGGTCATGAGACCATGTAATCTGTCCCACTGTGTACAAAGAAGAAAGGAGAACATCTATCAAAAGAAATTGATCTGTGATTGCTAGGCTTTACTGGGAAGTGGAAATAACTTGTTTCCCAAGAGTCCAAGAGCACTTAGTAGTTAGAATCTGTTACGTCTTCTCCTCCAGAGATTTCTAAAGTACAAATTAGTAGTTTAGAGATTAACAAACTTAACTTTTACTACGAAGCATGATTTTCTATTTCAACAGAGTTACTCAAATGCTTACCAGGTATTAAGTTTAGATTGTTAATAAGCAGCAATTTTTGACAGTGATATAAGGGATGAACTACACCATTTCAAGTATGCCTGTTCATCTTTCCTTCAGGCCACAAGCTTGTAAAAGCAAAAGTTATGAAAATGTGGGAATCTATAAAATAAATAAAGGAAGGGAAAATGATATTTTGGTTGTCAAAAGCAGTAACACTGATATATTTGATATGCAATATAATACAAGTACCATGTCTGGCAGTGGGTCAGGAAGAGGGCAAGAAAAAGAAAGATTCCAAGACTACAGCAAAGAAGAGAGAGTGGTTATGATGCAGGGAGAAAACAAACAAACAAAAAAGTAATATGAATGATATTAAAGAAAATAACCTTACAGAAAAGTTGAGAAGGAACAATATATATACTTTCTTTCCATAAAACCATTGACTTTCAACATCTGCAGGTAAATTCAGTCAATAATAAAGGTCAGAATGAGCTGTTTTCATGCAGGGGGGTTGATTAGCCTGTGTTCACTCACCACATGATTCATGCCTTTCAGAATAATATGTGCTTTTCTTTTGGCAAATATTTGAATCTATAATATATAAGCTAAAATAAGAAGCCCTACAGCCCTTTCCATTTCCTGTACTGTAGAAAACAAAAGCATTAATGAAAAATGAAAGCACTGTTGCACTAAATCAAAAAAAGGCAAAGTAATGACTTCTCAAATTTAGAAATAAATTAATATCTGAAGAAAAATGTCTTTGCCCCCCAAATTGGTATTGCACATTGTGGGTTTTAAAAGAAATGAAAATTTAAAGATAAATGAAAATCGGAACAAAGGGAAAAAAATCCAAAACCCTAAACCCCAAAACTTTATTATTAGGCACATTGTTAAAACAATAAAGGAACAGATGAGGGGTAATGTTTCTTTATTTCCTAAGCTTCTTCAGTTACAGAAAGCCTGTAGTGGGGGTCTTGTCCCTGGAGTCCCTTGTGGGCCTGGGACAAAGGTCCCACTTCTGCAGCAGAAGTGGACCAAATGCTGTGATAAGCCATGGACTGTGGTGCTTATGCACAGATTCATGATTTTCTTAAGAAAGGTGGCCTTTTGGTCCACATTCTGGCAGTGGGGGAAAAAGAGAAGAACAGGGAGCATGAGAGGGGGGAAATATGGCCAGTGAGACTGGAGCCCTGATGTGCAGTGTCCTGCAGGAGCAACAGCTCTGCCTGACTAGCAACCCTCCAGCAGCCCAACAGCAGAGCTCCTGCCAGCAGATACTAGCACAGCCATTGTCCAAACGGACACAGTTAGCTTTTTGGGGCTGTCAAGGGTCTGGATGTAGTCCAGGACTTCCTGTTCTTTGTGCAGTGGTAACAAGCTGCAGTCTAACAGAGGGGTAGAGCAGGGAGGGCTGCAGAGGCGACAGGAGAGAGCAGAGGAAGATCTGACCTCTTCCCAGCCCCATGACTGCTCCCCTGGAATGGTCTTTCCTTGTGGCTCCTGGCTGGAGGATGCCCAGCAAAGGAGCTGCCATGCTGGAGCACATCGTGGCAAAGAAAACCTCAGTGTCCCAGGCTGAGGAATGTGCTGGCAGACAGAGAGGAAAGGTCCAGCATCCCATTGCATCTCTGTTTCCAGCCAGCCAGCTGCATCTTGCTGCCCACACCCTGACACGGGAGCTGGGTCCTCTCTGCTCTCCCCCTCCTCCTTAGCAGAGGTTGTGCTGGGGCTGGTGTCCAGCCCGGAACAGCCTCAGCATCCAGGCATCACATCCAACCCCAGGGCCTTTGCTGCCAGCATGCCAGAGAAACATGGCCCTGGCATCACCGCAGGATGCACTGAAGGGCCTCAGCCCTGTCCAGTCCAATAGGCCCCCTCACTTACCAATCTGCAGTGGTTTTGCCAGGATCACCTGGTAGAGTTCTGCTGGAGAGCTGCTTTCCTTGGGAGCCCCATCCTTCATCCAGGCCACCTCATGGGGTTCTTCTGCAGAGCTGCTTTCCTAGGCAGCTCCACCCAGACCACCCTGGACTTGGTGGGGGGGGTCTCTTCTCCATCCTGCAAGAAAATTAGTAGAAGTAGGGAAGGGGGAAGCAGGAAGCTTTGGGAAAATAACTCGTCACTCCAGAGTAACAGACAAAGTCTTGGGGTATGCTCAGAAGAACCACAGGGCAATGGGGAAAGCCTTGGGCTGTGTTCGGAAGATCCTTGTGAGCTCCGTGCTCAGAAGATCCTCCCCAGCTCTGTGCTCTTGTCCTGTCACATCACTGTCCTGTGGCTGAAAGTGCAGCTGTGCTGGCCACACGTGTTGCAGTGGGGTGTCACTGCAAGACACTCCTGTGTCTTGGCTTAGTGTATCATCACAGGATCATTAGATCATTTTGGTTGGAGAGGTCACCTAGTCCAGCTGCCTCATCAAATGCAAGGCAACAGTATGAATTCAGAACTGTAAAACTTCTGAAGAGTCCACAAAGACACTGTAGATGTGCCATGAGCTGGAGAAGTTTGTCTTTCTGTGATTGCACAGGTCGTGAGTGTACTCTAGTCTGTCTTGCTGTGAAGTCATTCCAAAGGAAAAGAGCTGTTTGCCCACAGTTCAGTTAGATGATATTAAATCAATTCACTTACTGTGACTTAAGGCAAAAATAAAGAGAGTATTTCTATTTCTATGATTTCCAGCTAGTTTACTGATATCTTCGGTAGGTTTTCCAGCGTTTAAATTACCCCCTTCTCTAAGTAGTCAGTGAGTTCGATTACTGAAAGGCCAGCAGATTAGGGGGAAAGTGTACGATAACCACTATTGGTAGGCTATAACAGAAATGAAGCCAGCATGTAACAGAGCCGCCTTTCCTCCAGGCCAATTGCCTCTAGCTTCCTCAGCCACTTCTCATCACACTTGTGCTCCAGACCCTTCCCCAGCTCCACTGCTCTTCTCTGGACATGCTCCAGCACCTCAATGTCTTTCTTGTAGTAAGTAACCCAAGCATAACTGACTGCCAAACTACATACTAAAAAACCCACAAAGTATCTGTATCTGCTGAAAATTAATATGTCTCCACTGGGTTAGTGGAACCTGCAGGTCCAATTCACTATAATTCAGATCTAAACCATGATAATATGAGAATTAAAATATTTTATTTTACTCATCTGCCTGCGTATTTCTCCTTCCTCAAAAGCGTTACAATATACTTAGAGCCCTCTTTGGTACATTTATTGCCCTTCTTCTGACAGCCATAATTCCCCATGCCAGCTATCATTAATGGGAAAAAATATATTTTAAGGGAGCTTCATAATGTTGCAGTGACAGCTAAGAAGAAATACTTTTTAAAAATGTTCGGTAGCTTGTTTCTAGATTTGGTCTTCCTGAGAAATATGCCACTGTCCCTACATCTATAGCTGCAAATCAAAGTACTTCTAATTCCTCTTGATTTACCTAAGATTATAAAGAGGTATGGTTACCCTGATTGGGATCTGTATTTATATCCAAGTGTAAACTTCAGCTCTGAGGCCATTGCAAATTTAAATTTTGGAGAAGACAGGCTTTTTCTAGTCTCTGAATATTTTTCTTTATTAACTCTTGACAGGCACATTAACTTTTACTCATAATGATGCACACTGGATTGGGACAATGAGTCATAAATATTGAAGACAGCAAAATATTAGTATATTATATATTACTCTGTGATTCTAAGATCATAGGGAGGACAACCATGTTGTCACACCTAGGAAGAGCAAATAATTCTTATCTGTCAGACGTCTAGAAATAACGTAATTTTTTTTCATGTTAACTTTATTCCAAATATAAAAAACAGTATCTTGCATTTGAACAGCATGTAACTAAAAGTGTTAGACTCTGTTAATAAAATGTATGATGTACTAAGAATGGCTGTAAGAAAACAGAATTTACAAGAAATTACAATAAATCAGTGATTGCAGTAAAAATTAAATTTTTGACACTGCTACCCACTTCTCCACCCCAGAGCCCTCAGGTCCCTCTAACACCTTTATTGACTTTTATCTGGACAACTTTTAATCCAGAATTCTTTCTGTGTTTAGGTAGCAAATGCTTTATTTATCAGATTGTAATCCTTATCTTCTGTGTGGTAGTACTAAAAAGGAAAGTGGTGGCTTGGCTGAACAAGAACATCCACAACCAACATATCAGGTATGATTCTTACACAGCCTCTCTTTGAAATATTACGGGATCATTACGGATTAAGATAACTTCTTTTTTTTCCTATTTATTTCCCTCCCCAACAACCTGCCTTTAGACCAGTCTAATGCATACATATACATAAGATCATAAGGCATATAGTATGTAAGAGTTATTCCAAAGCGTATCACCAAGTGTTGTAGAACTACCTTTTATCACTTTTATTTAGCACTTTCATCCTTTTGCCATCTTTCAGGACTACTCACCGTACCAGAATATCAGCTTGAAAGTTATTTCATCTTATCTGTGATATGCCTGATCCAGAATTACCAGGTAGTACTTGCTTTATAGTTGACAGGTTGTCTCAGACCCAGTAGGCTCTGAAAGATCCTCTGGCTACTCAGGACCTGTGATAAATAATCGGGATCCTTGAACAACACACGTAACTACAAAGCATATACCAGTTGCTGTGGTCTTTTTTCCCTTCCTTAAATATTATCTTTTTTCATTACCAGATACCAGGTACCAGGCATTAGGCAGATCAGTTAGCGGAGCTTCAATAGCTTTGGGTTTGTGTGGTTCCAAAAGAGAGAGACGTTTCACCACACATTACACAGGTTTGAAACTTCTTGCTTGTATTAAAAAGATCCACATGAATAACTGTTGAGTTTTCTGAAGAAAAAGGTAAAGTTGATTCTAAAGGTGGGAAAGCCAATATTTTGCATTGCCTCGTTTATTTAATTAGTACTTAACCATCTTACCCCTGTTTATGTGTCTTGCTCACTTGCAAATTCCTGTCCTGTATTTAGATTGTGGCATTCCCCAATTCAACACTATCTTTTGTTAGTTGTTTTGATGAAGCCAAGCAGCACAGCGCCCTGGTAGTGCATTGACCTTTGACAAAGTTGGTTTTTATGCATTTGTGCTCAGTAAGGCACAGCAATACCTGACTATGTGTATTGTGATGCTGAAAAATGATTGAATTGATTTAATGTGTCTATTTTTAAATGTCTGAATTTTCCAATTTTCGAACTCAAGGAGATCCCAGCTTGCCAGGTCTAAACCAAAAAATGACAGGATACACAACTATTACTCTGCATTTTTACATTGCTTGCTGGAAGCAGCTACGTTAGGATCAGTGTAATGATACTACTTATTCAAAACCCAATAGTAATAGCTGGTTTTGTATTTCAGAATAATATTGATAGGAGTGAGGGAGATGGCTGCTCTCACGCTAGAAAGAAGATGTGAAATATCAGCCTAATTGCAATTTACATTTGTAAGATTTAATCTTGTTGCTGTGTACATATGAAATAGAGGTCCAAAATATGAGTATTCTCCACAGTAACATTTCACTACATTTCACTAATCATGACACCTTCTGAAAATGTCATCCTTAAGATAAATTTCAGTTCAAACACCAGTATATCTTTATGTAAGTGACAATCTTCATGCCTACCACCTTCCACCATTTTAATGCACTGAGACACATCACTGCTTAAGTTACTTAAGTAACTATCATAGCCACTGGGGCTCAACACAGGATTTATCCCAGTACTGGTATTCCCAAGGGGTATAGACAGGTCTGATACATTCTGTATCCCACCACTGTAACAAAAATGCTTTTACAAGTTACTACTCCTGCTCAATCATTGAAATACCTTTCCCCAGAATGAGTCCTCCCAATTCCAGCAGGACTGACACTCAAGCACCTAGAAGATTGCAAAAATCAGGCTTAAGGAAGTATTCTGTGATTTTCACCAGGCTTAGCTGAAAGGTTAGAACTACCAAAAGCTGTCTACTCTTTGAGGTTGATATTTCTGCACAAATTACTTAGGAAGGACACAGAGCACTTGAGCAATCTCACTTCGTTAGTTGAAGAATAGGATTCAAATATACAGCTACATGGTAGACAGAAACACTGTAGCCTTGAGATTATTTTTTCCATTGCTGTAAAAATCAAGGAAATTATTACTCTACAGGGTGATTAGTCCTGACTGTGGTCTTTGCAAAACCTTTTCTAGTGTTTGTTATTCATAGGATAACAATCTTTTTGATGTTGTATACTATGTACCGGACAAAGTTTCAGGCAACTCATTTACAGCATCATCCCTTTAATTTTGCTTTAATTAAGGTTATACAGGAGGTAGGGGAGAGGCTGGAGAAGGTGAGCATATGATATAAAACAAGGTCATTTTGAGTTTGGGCCTACATCATTGATTCTGGCAATTATACCAGAAATTTCAGTAAAAGCAAATAACATCTTTAAGTAATTTTTAGGAATCCACAATGAAAACATTTTACCCTACTTTTTCCTTTTTTGAAAATTGTCAGCATCCTTACTGTGAAACAGCACCTTATTTTTATTCCTGGGAGGACTTAATTGCAATACTTGGGCTTAACTGCATAATGGTGTGCAGAAAATGCCATTTCCCTTAAAAGCTAACAGGATCTTCTCTTAGGGGGAGCATGAGCGGAGAAGAGCAAACTGTTCAGGTGGCCTAAAAATCAAAATGATACTCTTGTGCCCAAAGATGTCTAACTAAAAATGTACAAGTGGAACGCAATGGGTAAACTTCCAGCTTTGAAGCATTTCCTGGTCTATGTTGGAAATAACTATCTAGTGGTATCAAAGCAGATTACCGAAGAGCATTAAATTCACTTAGATATACAAACAATAGCAAAAAAGTCCTCTGAAACACCAAGATACATTGAGCAAGATGAGGAACTTTATTTGGAGTGCTTTGTTGTTTCCAGTGATGAAGGTTACGTGGGATCTTAGGAATGGATGGCAGTCCAGGGAAGCATGTGAGTTAGAGTTTGTTTGAAAATGCTAATGAATCCAGTTTTCAGGTACAAAAAGTTTACCCTGACAAAGATTTCACTGTTTGCTCAGAGCCCCTTGGAGATCACAGCACTAGAGCGTAAGATAGGATCCCTGAGTCCAACAGTCAATAAATACATTGTGTTTGGAGCATTGAATCAGTTTTATTACTCAGAGTAACTGAGACACAGAAAAAAAAAAAAAGAAATAAAATGACAGCAGAAAGTAGCATCTTCCAGAACTTTACCTTCCAACAGTACACAACTGACTTTTTTCCCTACTGGTGGTGATAGAACAGACAGAACATTTCTCTTACAAGGCAGCATTCCACTATAGCCAACAAACGAATTTTAGAGAAGTCCTAAAGAAATAGATAAGGGATGTAACTCAAACAAACAGGATGTAATCTGAGCTCTGTGTACACAGTTAAGATAAAAGCAAATGTTACAGGTTTTGTGGTGAAACACAATGATGCTGTGTGTGCTCAGAACTGAGGTCAAGAAGAAAACCTGGAAGGACCAAATAAGGACTTCTGATAGGTGTTTGACCATGGTAAAGCAATGAATATGTATTAAATAAGCAGGACTATCTAATGAATATATAAACATATGTGTAATAAAAAGCCTTATCTATCTGTCACTTAGCACACTTGATTAGAGGACATATCTTCCAAGCGTCCAGTGCACTGCAATAAAGAATACTTGCTTTTTAACACCTACAAATTGGTGTTAAGGAGTTTGTTTCTGCCACTTTTCAGCATCAGTAGAAGTATGGCATACTCTCTTATATACATAATTTGCTGTATTTTCACACATTAAAATATTCCAAGGCAAAAAATTGCATTCATTTAGAAGTAAAATAGATAACAGGCTTAGATTTCTGTCTTTCATCCTATTCCATCCCAGTCCTGACTGTATGACAAAGTCTCTGTTTGTTTCCAACACATTTCCAAAACCTTTGGAAATAAAATTGCCTGACAGTGGTTTATACTTGGGGTTCTTCTCCACACTTGAAAGGTACAAAGAATTGTGAACATCAGTTCTCCAGTTGCACTGTTTAGGAAAGCGAATATATGTGGGTTTTTTATTAAATAAAATTCACAAGTCTTCTTGCTCTTACTGGCACCAGTTCTTATTTCTACCAATTCTCTTTGAAGAAGCAAGTACTTACACGTTGTATAAACAGATCATAGAGTACAAATATGAGAAGCCATTCAGAACAGAATAAAATTAGATGAAAACAAAATAAGAGCTTCTTTTACTTTATTTTTCTCCCATTGAAACTGTAACATGAGTAGGGGTGATGTTTTAAAGAATGACTAAACTATATCTATTGCTCTCACATTCTTTTTCTACTCCTAAATATCATAAAAAAATAATTTTATAATATCTTTTCAATCATCCCATTTGACTCTTTAAGCACTTGTAAATATCATTTAATGGCAAGTTAAAGATTACCCTATGTATACAGAATTGATTTTCCTTATTCATATTGTGGTTTTGTTTGCTTTGAGCTTTTGTTTTCTTTCCTTCACTTTAAAAATCAAAGATGGGGAATAGTTATTTTCCCTTGTTATTACTAAGAAAAGGTTAAGAAAGTATTCTTCAATATATTTGTGCAGACGAGTCCTTGTCGAAGTTTCTCTCCAGTGTAACTGATAAGAATTAAATGAGATTTTTTTCTTTCTGCACCAAAGACCTGACATTTTATCTATGTGCATAGTGAGTTTAATGCACATTCTTCTTTCTTATAACCACTGAGTTCCATCTAGATCCTCTCTGTTTTCCCAGTGATATGAACTGTCCTTTTGTCTCTTTTCAGTCTCAGTTATAGTGAAGTAAAACTTTACTAATGCTCAGCCACACCGTTAGAGAAAGGGTACACAAAGACAAAACTCTCCCAACACAGTGGAAACTCCTGCAGAAGAAAGTCAGTCTCTCAACTCTTACGTGAGCACCTGTAATATCATTGCTCCATTAAAAAGCAAGGGGCTCTAAGTAATAACCTAACGTCTACTTCTATCTGTGTCCTATACAGAGTTTCTAGCCCTTGAGAAAACTCTCAAGTGCATCGAAAATGGTATATTGTTATATATATAAAAAAATAATAAATTTCAATATGAAGTTCTTTTATATACAAATAAGGAAGTGTGTCTTACAGGAAAAAATTATAATGGAAGTGCATCTTTTGCTCAACTTCCAATTAATTTGTAGTTAATCTGGTATACTGGTACTGGAGAGAGTTACTGGTTTTCCCATCTTTAGTAGCTTTGCTCAATCTTTGTTTTTGGAGTGTAAAGTAAGGTGTCTCATTATTATTTTGAATAGTCAGAGGGCAATATTCTCATGACTAATTTGCCACAGAAATGGCAAATAAAAATTACCTGTGATCATTGACCAAAAGAAAAAGTGCTGATCTGAAACTATACGCTCACATTAATGTCCTGTTACTGAAAATCAGAAAAATGGAAATCAAGATCCCACAGCAGTAAACAAACCTGTACTTTTAAATAGAAAGGTAGTGTCTGTGAGCTGGAAATTTGATTTTAGGCACAACAGGTAAGTATAGTCCAAGAAAGATGGACCTAGAAGAGAAATTCTGAAGATTCAGGAATGGATTTTGACAATCGTTGTGGACAGCATTTGCTTTATTTCTTTCTATATTTGTCTGTTGTAGTAAATATCTAAGAGGATTCTTCTAGAAGTGAGTGATTGTTCTTTTCCCTAGGTTTGGCTGAGAAAGCCTAAGAGGGGGAAGTTCGGAGACATCTCAGGAGGTGTCAGATAGAAGAAAGAGGTCAGAAAGTCACAGAAAAAACAACTGGTAACCAGTGCAGAGTAGTTACCTCTGCACTTTGGATAACTTTTAAAGAGTTTGCTGCAACTCAGTAAGCCACTGAGACCACTGACAACCTGAATGCAGGAGCACACTTGAAGAAATTTTTATAAACTTTATATTACTGGTATTCATCTGAAATATTTTCTTTGAGGTTTCTCTATTTAGAAACTTAAAATATTTTAGTTTAAATTCTATGTCATGCTGTTTAACTTGAGCGGTTTTCTGACTTTTTGAGATGCTTAGTGTGAGCAAAGGACAGTCAGACAAAGCCAAAATCAGGATTAATGTCAATAATACTAGATAATGAAAAAACATCAGCAAAGGCAACAGTTTGCTGCCTAGGTGGTGATAAACGATTTAAACATGTTAGCAAACATCTTCCTATGTTTAAATTATAGATGGTCTAATTTTTTAGTTTCTATAGCCATTCTTTTTGGTTTGTGAGTTCTTCCAAGGAAACCAAGATCCTTAAGTAATTTATGTATAAATATGCTTCAGAAAAAATACTTAGAAGCTGCTGGTCACAATCCAAGAATTGAGCTGTAACAGACACAAAATGTCAAAATTTGTCTTTATGTCTGGTTGCAGCTGTGTTCACTGCAAATAAACCCAATGTTGCTATAGCTCATCAAGAAACTTTAAAATGATCTTTTTTAAATTGGTGTAACCAATCAATTATAATGAGATTTCCAGTAACTCTTTAGTAAAAGTTTCAAGAATGGCTGACCTTTGAGGGTTGGGACACAAGTGTTTATTCAAGGACTAAATACTTAAAAATTGGAAATTGGATGAAATAATAATACCAAAATATATTAATATCATAATAATATGCTTACACTGAATTAATTAAATACAAAAGAAACAATACAAAATATTAAAATTCAAATATCTGAAAGGGCATTGAAATGATATAGGAAATGCTGACAACATAAATTTTTCATAAAGTAAGATAGAAAATTTAGAATGTATTTCCTATTTCATGAGTGCTATTTTAGGGAAAGTGCTGTCTTCTGTAGTCGAGGCTCATCAACAGATGGATCCAACCTGAACTTCAACTATCAAAATGATATATATATCATTTATATGATATATATTGATATATATGTCATTATATATATGTGTTGGCATCATTTGACCTCTGTTTGTTTGCTGACTATGCTCTATGTTGTTTTGTAAAGTATTTTGGTCAGTCTAGCATATAAGTTGCTATAGCTCATATTCTCCAAGCTACTATTATCTTTTGTTAAGTCCATATAGCATTTATTTAAATATTATTTAATTGAAATGAAATAAACACAATATCAGGTTTATAAACCAAATTAAAAACCACCTTTCACTAATTTCACATAATAAATACTGAGTAAAAAGAAGAAAAATCTTTTGGAGGTAATTAAAAATAAACGAACAACCAACTTCTTTATTGGACTTCCTTTTTCTTGGCTCATTTCAATATAAAATCAGTTCTACTGCCTGGTAAGTCAGAATAATTGTGTCTCCTTCCCTAAGGTATTATGCTGAGAGTTCATCTTAAAAAAATTCTGATTTTTGTAATTTTTTTTCCCTTCTCAAACTGTGGTTTGGATTTAATCAAAATGCAGGTAAAGAAATCTGAATGGAGTTCTTTTCATTACTTCCATTACACATTACAAAACCAGAAAAAGTCTATTCTTATATAGAAATTGTGCTCATGGGAAAAAAGAGGAAGTTGTTTTATGTTAAGGTTCATTAGTGATCAAAAATCAATTAGATTTGATTCTTGAATGTTTAATTGTATTGCTTTCACTGAACCAGACTGTGTTTGCTTTTATGTGAGAGGGACTATTTGAGAACCTTTATGTGAAGCAGAACTGTAGTACGTAAGAAAACAAAACCAAAGTCACAGGAATGCTAATTTTACAGGAGAAGTAAATGTATAAATTAAATGCTGAAAAATGTGCATTTTATTTCTTTAATATCTCATTTGACTGTGGCCTATAAAGTGATTCTTCTCTAGTTACCAAAAAAAAAGAAAAAAAAAGGAGGGAGGGAAGTTTAGAAAAAGCTATTTGCTTTAAGAGATTCAAAGGAAACATGACAGAGTTTCAAAGGGAGCATTTAGCTTAAGTGCTAAATGAGAATTATTCTATTTGGTCATATTCATATAAAAGAAACATGGGTGGTTTACATAGGAGTCTTCTTGCAAGTTCTTGATGCATTTCGAAAGAGTGTAATGATTTCTAACAACTGATGAGATATGCAGCAGCTACCTAGTGCAAATAAACAAACACAACTCTGAGGAGCCAGCATAATTTCTCAGTTTGTCTTGAAAAATTACTTGCCACTACAAACAACAGAATTTTTAAGCTTGATCTGAAACTATTCAAGTAACGATGCAACACACTCAAAGAAATGAAGTATAGTCAGAAACTGCTTTTCAAACAGCTGGGTTTGGCACTATTTCATTTATAAGAATTCAACCAATAGTTCAAAAGAGGCAGCAATCACATATCTCAAAATGTGACCTGAGTCAATATTGAAAGTTCTCAAATAAAGATGGAGATAACTTATCAGTTCTCAGGTTCTTTGTTAAACTGGAGGGAGTCAGAAATGTAAACAGGTATTACTTAAACTGCTTTTAATGTGAAGGAAAAAATATCATTAACGACTTGTCATTTCCATTTTATTATTCTCATTTCCTTTGGAAGAATTCTCTACCCCTACCATGCTAATGTGAAACATCTTTCTTTTCCTTAGCAGTTGCTTTAATAAGCTAAATATCATATTTTTGATAAGTTCAGTAAACATAATATATTATGCTGGGTAATGGTCTAGAGTTGTTCACAGAAATACAAACGTTATTTTCATTCTGAAATAATATAATTCAGTTGAAAATCACTAAGGTCTAGGCCTAAAGATCGAAGGAATTTATATGATGTCTGACTTTGAAAATCTATGATAGATATTAGCAAGGTAGAAAACTAAGTCTGTTCTGCATTTTTTTTTACTTATAGGCAAATATTCAGCATATTTTTTAATTTTAAATTTCAATTGTCATATTTCTCTCAAACAGATAGCTACTATTAATAGAAATGGTATGGTACTCATAACAAAGAAGTTTAAATTAAATAGAATTTACAGTTTTAGGCAATGTTCCAGAACAGAGAAGTCAACTAATCTTCTGTAGCCCCTGTGCTTTACATCAGAATTCTAGCTTTAAGGATGAGAGAGAAAATGGTCCATAAATTTTGTTTTTAGTAATATTAAACCTAATGATTATTTATGATTCATGAGGACCCTTGATGCACAGAAACTGAAGGTCTGGTAGTTAGCTGGGAGGTTCCATTTTCCTAACAATCCATGCCAATTTCTCTTTAATTATTGAAGAGGTTAAAACAACAGAATCCGACAGATTGTTAGCTGAACTCAACCCAGACAGATGGCACCATTCTACTGAAGCCAGTTTTGTGAAATTTCTACTGCACCATATGCTAGAATCAGTTCAACAGTTAATTAGTGCTTTTTACAAGACAATCATTCTCTCAAGGAAATTTCTTATGGACAGGTCACAAATACAGAGTGAGAAGGAAGAAGGAATAAAAAACTGAGTTGCATATACCCTCACTGACTTGTTTACTCAAGTCATAAATAAAGGTTAGCATGGTAAGGCATCTTGAATAACCTTTCGGCTCAATCCCAGTAGTGCTGACATTCCTGGTCTGTGTCTGGAAAATAAATATTGAATGCCATAGCGAATTAGAGCTTTTCCCTTCCTTTTTCTTAATAGCTGTGTTGAAAAGAATGGAATAAAGTTGATTATGCAACTAAGTTCCTATCTATTAAAATAATCTAATTAAAAGAAAAGAAATTGCAACAGAGATTTATAAAAGTTTAGACTCATCAGCTCAAGAAGAAAAGTGATTATTATAAACATGAAGCACAGCTTACTTTCCAGTAGTCTTAGACATTAACTGTACTTTACCAGGCAAAAACCCATCAGTACAACATCAATATTTTCATAGGGCCTAAGCAATGGAAAGGGGAAGAAAGATGTTATGATATGCTGATACTATGTTATCTGCTACTCCCTTTTCTGTGATTTGATATGATCCTCTGAAGCTGTATTTTTTAAGACTTATTTATTCAATTAAACTCTTCAGGTTTACAATTCCACTCTCCAAGGCTTGCTTTTTGCATAAATAAACTGATATGCAAAACACTTAAGTAGTCTTGATGTTCAGAAAAATTGTTAGAACGAGAACTCTAATTACACAGGCTTTGGGAAAGAAGAACTGGGTGTGCAACAGGTGTAGAAGAGACCTATTAGAATGATGCGAAGAAGAGTTAATTGTTACAAAAACAAGTATGTATCTGTGTGATATTTCACAGGCATATATAAGCAAGCTCTCCTTGCAGACTTAGAATGATTGGAGCTATGAAGCTATATTGATAAAACACTTGGATTATCCCAGAGTATGTCTGTTCATACCAAGAATAGGCAAGATTTTGCTGCTACAGGAATGATTCAGTAGTTTATTTTATACTTAGGAACCAGATGTCTCAGGTTAATCTATGCATATGTCACAAGAAGAATATGCAACTAGATTTTTAATAAACCCAAATTAGCACTGTTGACCTTGGTTGAGGCCCAAACTTCCATTGAGACACTCTCACATTCCCCCTCCTCAATAGGACAGAGAGATGAAAATGCTCTTGGGCTGAGACAAAGATGGAGAGACTGCTCACCAAGTACAGTCTTTGGCAAAATAGGCTTACTTGACTTGGGAAAAAATAATTTAACTTGTTCTAAATTAAAATAAATTTGGGCAGTGAATTCTAGTTGTTGAAGTGTTGGTTTGAAACTGAGACTTCTGTGAAATCAGACAGAAGTAGGAGTACAGAAAAATCCTTTTTGGAGGTTTATTATATGACTTTTTTATGAGTGATTATAGAGAGGATGTATTCTCTTCACAGAGGTCAATGCTTCTCCTCACTTCCCCATCATCTCTAGAACCATCAGCTGGTCTCTCCGTCAAAGAACAGAAACCCAGCTCTGGTGATTGTAATGATTTCTTTACATTTTTGGAAGGAAGAGAGAGGGACTTTAGAAAGATAAAAGGAATATTCCCCTGGAAAGTATGCTGAGTGAAACTAGATAGCTGTTACTGCAGAGGAAACAGGCTTTGCAGTGAAAAGGGAGCTCTTCACCAAATATGCTCTTACACCTGTTTGATAGTGCAGCCTGGCATAAGTGCTGAAAAACTTTTGCATGACAATTGTTGGTAGTAAATAGCTGGGGTATCACCACAAAGGAGAGAGTTTTAGATGTCAGTACAGATCATTTATGGCAACTAGATGCCACTTTGCATGCATATGTGCTTTCCTACGTGAATAAAAGGACATGTACCACTTTCAAAATTGATGGCACACATAGTTTTGGCAGGAAATTGCTGTAGGTGTGCAACTCTCGCTAGTTGTCCCAGGGCATTGTCATGCACACCAACACCAACACAAGAGACATCTGTCAGTACATTGGAGGTTGTTCTATCTACTCAGTCCTCCTAGGACATGGCCTGCAAAAGAGTTCCCATCCCACCTGCTCTGCAAGCTGTTATCTTGTGGTGCCTGTTTAAAAGATGTGTGTGGGACAAGTTCATTGCACTTCACGTTCACCAGACACTGCACAGTGTAGACCTCCTTGATTTTTTTTTTTCTATACTAGCATATCTAAAGCAGGCAGTCAGAGATGAAACTGTCAGCCTTAGGAACCACGGTGTGAAGAAATCATAACTTTACAAAACAAGCCCAGGAGTGCTACCCAGAGGCCAAGGAACTTAAATTTCAGAACCAGGGTGCCACGGTCCAGGGGGGTGAATGAATAGGACCGCAACACACAAAGGGTTCGAGTTGAGGTTGAAGGTGCAATGGCCGTTTATTGAAGGTGTGTGGGGGTTTATATAAGCTCTGGTGTGGAAAGGGCCAGAAAATGGGGTGGAGCATGAGATAGACAACCAGGGGAATGAACAGGAGTAAGAACTCAGGAGAAGAGGGAGGAACTGGGGAGGAACTGGGAAAGGAAGGGACTCTCCCCACACTGCAGCTTTTTCAGCCAGTCAGAGGGAGAAGCAGGGAGAGCAGGGGACAGACAACTCAAGGCATACCTGGATGTGCCCAGGTAGTACCACTGTGTGGGTAACATACAATGCACATATTTGAAACCACATAAAAACTGTGAAGTCCATATAATAAAGTCC
Source organism: Lepidothrix coronata (assembly GCF_001604755.1). NCBI lineage: Eukaryota > Metazoa > Chordata > Aves > Passeriformes > Pipridae > Lepidothrix > Lepidothrix coronata. Next base: position 272,906 of record NW_016690289.1, read on the forward strand.
TTTTACAGTTGTATATCTTTTTCCACGCCTGGAACCGTTCCCACTCTGATTCTTGCTCCTCCACACCAGGGGGAGGATCTGCCCTAACTTGCAAGCAGGGGTTCTTGCACAGCAGTAGCAGAATGGTCAAATTCTCCACTTTGTGCTTCATATATTAAAGGGCCTGCACTAACACTACAGGCTACATATGAACTCTTGAATACTACTGCACAAACCTGGATAGTAAAAGCATGCAAAATGGAGAACATGTTAGCATATTAATCTTTTGAGTAGCTTTAGAATCTCTGTTTCAGTGTAAGCAGGAGTTGGATTAAAAATACAAATAAATATCCATACTTAAGCTTCTTCATAAGAATTATATCTAAAAATTAGAAATTAACTTTCACACCAAATTTGAACCATTTATGACCCAATTGTCATCTCTGGTTCAGAAATCCAACTATCTTATTCCCGCACATTCATGCTTTTATTTTGCCTTGTCTTTGAGAACTAGGGTAAATACAGCAGACCTAAGTGACTGTAATTATTTAAACAAAAAATGAACATAAAATTAAGTTTCTAAACATCTTCTATTTCCAAAAACCAGCTTTGTCCTATCAGTACTGAAATATGACTATGTTATCATTTAGTAAGTGAACCAAATACAATGAGCAGTTTCTAAAAATTACTGATCTTTAAAAGACAGAGTTTTGATACTTTCCACTTTGCTACATTCTGATTGTTTTGAAACAATCAAGGCTGATTGCACATATCCCTTTATAAAGCTTGTCAATTCATCAACTGAATTACATCTCTCTTCTCACAGAAAATGAATACACTACTTCATATATTCTCTGCTTACAGTTTAAGATGTTTACAACTGCTAGTCGAAGTAAATGTTGTGCAGTATAAAGAAATGTGATTTCACTTCATTGATAAGTATATACATTTTTTTCAAATTTCCAACATAATAACATAACCTGTTTTTACTTCTAGGAAATCTGTTTGTGTGTCCCTGGAATTCACATTTTAACAGCTTCTTATCTCGCTTTACATGTCAGACTTGAAGAAATTAACTTTTTTCTTCATAACAACTACCATCTTAAGATGATTTTAATGGTGTTTTATTACTAAGATATGTGGTTTTATAAAATGAAAATGCACTGTTCTGACCTTGTTAATGGAACTCACCACAGTTTCAGGTATCCTGTGACTGATTATCCTCAAAATGCTTTTATTGAATACAGCCCTGTCCTTACATCTGCTCCACTAGTGTAGTCATCTGAGAACACCTTCCCCACTACAGATTTTTTTTCTCCTTTCTTTTAGTGTCTCATAAGAACAGCTATCCAAAGCAGGCTGATTTCTCCTTTCTCTCAAAACCATAAAAATTTTATTCATAACAGAAAGAAGTACATCAGGTTGGGGATTGTCCAAATGAGAAATTGGATCTTTCCCTAGTTTCATTCTAAACAAAACTTAGGGCTTTTATGTTTTTTATTAGAGCCACACAAAGATAACAGGTAGGGGAACCATGAGTAACATTGTTATGCTATCTAAAGACTAATCCAAGAAAATCTGCTCATACATTTTGCATCAACTTGCATTAAGAGTAGATAAACTATCTGATTGAATTGATACATGAGTAAATTAATCCTATGTGCTATGTCTTACTTGTCTTTCTCTCCATAAGGTTTGAATGGTATTTTAATTATGTATGCATTATTTGGTGTGTGCATGGGGTGGTATTATGTGCAGCATAGTTGTGATTATATGAGAAACCTTAAAGCACATGACTGAACCCAAAAGCTAAAATGTATTTTACAATGGAATAGTTGGTCTAGTACATTGTATTATTTTATTCTGTACATTCTGACTGCTGTATATAAGTGCCAATCTTTTTTAAAGGTAATGATGTCTCCAGGCAGTGGATGTCAAGATGCTTAATGGGTGTAGAAAGCCCTATGAAAACTAATTGTGTAGGAGTCACCATAATAGAGCTATAACTGCAAACATCATCAACGCAAAAATATATGAAAATTTTGAGTTGCAGATTTGATTGGGGATTTGGGAAAGCAATGGAAATAAAGCCTGCTAGGTAACTAAGTAGAGAACTACCCTGTCTTCTTTAACCATTTCCCAACAAGAATAATATTATCCCCTGCACTTAAATATAATCAGTAATGCTAACACGGAAACTCCTGATGTTTGAACAATGTAATGCACTCTGTTACATTTAAATTGAACTTTTAGCTTTGGTCTGTACTCCAATTTAATGAAGTAATGCCTTTTTCATCATTTTCCAAACTGGCACCAATGTTCCACATTAACATACTGATCAAGATCCTGAAATATTATATAAAATATAATAAATTAGAGATAATGAAAAGAAGCAGGATTAGAATAGATTTTAGAATTGGAGATTGATGAGTCCAGTGAAGGGAGATAATTTTAAATAAAAATCTGAAAAGAAAAAAAGGACTTGAAAGCCACATTTTTTTGTTTTCCAAATGTAATGGCTGAATGTAATGACTCATAAAATATCCTGAACTGGATAGCACCCACAGGGATCATCAAAGTGGAACTCCTGGCCCTGCACAGGACAACCACAAAAATCACACCATGTGCCATATGAGTGTTGTCCAAAATACTTCTTGAACTCTGCCAGGCTTGGTGCTGTGACCACTTCCCCAGGCAGCCTGTTCCAGTGCCCAACCACCCTCTGGGTGAAGAACCTTTTTCTAATGTCTAACCTAAACCTTCCCTGACACAGCTCCATGGCGTTTCTTTGGGTCCTTCACTGGTCACCAGAAAGAAATTAGTGCCTGCCCCTCTGTTTTCCCTAGTGAGGAAGTTATAGACAGTGATGAGATCTCCCCTCAGTCTTCTCTTCTCTAGGCTGAACAAAGCAAGTGACCTCAGCTGCTCAAGTCACGAACTTTAGGGTTTTTTTCCTGATTTTCCTCCCCATCCCACTGCATTCAGTGGTTCCTAACAGCTCATTTCTCAGTGAAAATAGGGACTTTTCAAAGAAGAGACAGACAAAAAGAGGTCTTTATTTTAAACAGATCATTGAGTAAAACACTTTGGAGAATGTAAACAGGTCATAGAGTATGCACAGGAAAGGATTGCCACAATATAGAATAGTACTAGGTGAAAAAAAGAAAGATTTTTTTGTATATTCTTTACAAACTTGGATTAAAGACTTGGTAAGGTTGCAGTAACTCAATGGTTAAGCCAGCAGTACCCAGGGAACTGTACCTTGTGATGAGCACAGCATGGCAATTATCGACTTAGCCCAAACTATCTGACAGGGAAATCATGTGTGTATCTGTGTTCCCTGAACAAAAATGAAACAAAATGTGGGCTTGAGTTAATCATCACAACTCTGAGAGAAGCAAAAGTCTGTGAAAGTGGTTTCTGAGTCCAAACAGTTGAAACCATCTTCTTGCCACCAAAGCTGTTGGGGCCCTCCTTCTTCACTGAAGGGATATTTGTGACAAAAGCTTTAGACTAATAATTAGGTAAAAGAAAAATCCCTATCTATCATACTTGACACAACATTCAGCTGCAGATTTTACTATGACAGAAAGGCAAAAAATTCATATATTTAGCTGAATTGACTACTGCTGCACAATGGATGCTTAATCCTTTCTCAAACTGGTAGCCAAAAATGGCTTTTGGTGAGTCACAATTACCTCAGACACAATAACTGACTTTGAAGGCTGCATCTCACCAGCAGTGCTTGAGTTCACAGGCATCCTGATATCCACAAAGTTATCACTTATCTAGAAAATCTGTTTTGTCTTTCATTATTATCTGAGATGACACCACATTTGGGAAGAAAAGATTATTTTCCTGTTGTGAACATTTATTTTCCTCAAACCCAGTAATGACAATAACTGCGCCAAAGCATTCTGCTTTTTAGAAGTATAAGGGGATGAGCTTCACTATCAGTCTGACCTATTACTTCTCTGTGTGCTTCCTCCACAGATTGTGCCTTTAATGGGAAGAGGTATTAACACTCTACCTGTGACAGCAGCTCAGCAGACTGTCATGTTTGGAAGCAGATCTTGAAAGCAGTTCATGCAAATTACATGCCAGCTTGTCGTCTTCAGTAGAAGAGTACATTAAGAGTATGAAAGTCTTCAGCAGTGACAAGTTAAAAGAGTAAATATGACAAGCTCTCTATCTGTCAAGACAGAAAAAGAGAAGTAAGGTGACAAAAAGTATCAGAAAGTAGTTTGATTCTCATGAACAAGGTACAGTTGGCAGCAATTGTTAATTAGTCAAAACTTTTAAATAGCTTAGTAAAGTAAAGATAAAGAGGACAGTAAATCTTAGAAATTGGTGGTGATAATAATGAGACTACAGGAACTGGAAGAACCATGATGCCATATGAAGAAAAACAGTAGACAAATGAACTGTGATGGTGGGAGGAAATTAAGTTTAGAGGAGTGCAGTGTGTTTAAACTCTTCAAGAAAACTGTCTCTGGAATTAGGCTGCGATGCTCAATTTATCACAAACCAAAAGCTAAATTTAGGAGACCATTTTAAAAAAGATGATAAAAACTTCTTGCTCCATTTAGACAATGGAATAAGAATAGATAATCAAATAATTTCATGCAATAGACTGATACCTCAGAAATCCTATCTCCAGAAAATCTCTTTGTGTCTAGATAAAATAGGACTGAGAGGAAGTCTTAGTTTAAAGCTTTCCTTTTCTTCTATGCTTTTGATTAATTTCTTTGTTTCACATTGTGACTTAGTGAAAAACCTTCTCCTACAAAAGGAGAAGAAAGCAGCATACTTCTTTATCTTTTCTACTAAGTGGAAGTAGGTTTCTCAAACCTGTGAGGTCACTCAGGCCTGTGAGGCACTTTTCCTTAAATGCTCCTTCTTCTTTTCTACACACAAACATTATTTTCCTTGTCTCAATAACTTTCATCATTGTCATAATAGCATCCTTTTAGTGTCAAAATCAAAGTGGCCATCATAAGAATTCTGTCTTAACAAGGGAGGAAAGAAATGCTACAAAATTCTTTTAACTTGTCCAAATACATCATATCTAAAAAAAAGTAAATTGATAAAAACCATAGAGAATGCATCCAATAAATAGTATTATCTTCCTCCTTCTTCCCTTCTCAAGATAATTTTCTTTTTTTTTTTTCTTTTTTTTTTATTATTATTATTAGTATTTAATTCCTTCTTATTGCAGGCAAGAGAATGGAAAGGTAACTGCAGTTCATTTTTCAGTCCTAAAAATTCCTGAAAGTATAGCTCTGTAGAAAACCTTAGCAAACTGAATATTTTTCATATTATGCAGAATGCTTAATTTTTTCAGTAGTTAATTTTCTCACTAGGCATTTTGTAACACTAAAATACAAATATAATATTTAACTCTTTACAGGCTGATTTCCACCAGATTTCAAATCATTACTCTTCCCTCCAATTAACTATGCCACAAATCTTAATACTTTCTCAAACAAAAAATTGAAGCTATGATAAAGGGAATGGATTCACAAATTTATGTGTTTGTGTGCATGCACATTAATTATGAGGGTAGTGTTTAAACATTAAAATTTCTAATGCATCCTTTAGAAATGTTGAAGCTGGAATATACTCATATAAAATAAACACATAAATTTAAGTTGAAGTTGTTATTATTCAGGGTAGCTCAGCTTAAGAGTCAAAAAAATTAATCAAAAGTTAATTAAACCTCAGAAAATAAACAAAATTCTTTTCCTCCACAGTGAAATAATTTCATACTCTATCACCTAAAAGACCTTAGTCTCCAAGCTTTCTCTTAAACCAGAGAGTTTTCACTTTATAGAGGACAGATTTTGTTATTCACTTGCCTGTGTCTGTGGTTTGGTATCATCTGTATGATCATCCAAAAGGATAGCCTAGTCAATCCAACACTGACTGCTTTTAGTACATTTTTGTCCTTTAAAAAAAGATTCTGAATTGAAGGTATTGACGTGTAATAAAATGTTGACATGGCATACTCTCAACCTAGCAGTGCTAGTGCTTCATGATGTTGTTGGCCTGCTCCACTTATTTGAGTGATTGGAGGTAGACAGTTTGAAGCAGCTCTTACTTCTAGACAAGCTGCTGATATAGGAGGCTAGGCCCCAAAAGAGTTAACTAAGAGATTTGGGCCTGCAAACAAGTTAACAACATCCAAAACGATCTGTACCTGTTCTGTTCTACTTACTGGACCAAAGCTTAAGGGAATAGTACAAGAACATGTAGTAGACTTAGAGGCAATAAATTAGAGATACAGCAGGATCTGGTAGACATTTCAATAGAAGAAATAGGCTTGGAGCCAGGGCCTTTTCCAAGCTTCAGTGAGCGGGTCAGAAACAATGGAAAGTAATGTTGCCGGTGTATTTTGGAGTTGAAAAAAATCTCCGGAGCAGTTAATTAGGGGTGAGATAAGAAAGGGTTTATTTGCCAAGGCAGTAGATGGTATACGACGCGCGCTGGCCGTGCCCGAGAGGTTACATTTTATAACATTATCCATCCAATCCCAGATGTGTCCACCCTTTGGCCCTTCCTCTGATCCGCCCCGGGCCCTCCCCCTGAGAATTGGGTCTGGGGTCTTTTTGGGACCACTTACTTCATCATCTTCAACTTCATCAGAG